>NC_089839.1:263981631-264280582 GCF_035609145.1 Eleutherodactylus coqui | reverse complement strand
AACGAGCCTTGAAAAGAACTGCAAAGTACTCAATGAAGCTATTGACAAGGCCAAAACATTTTCTAATGATCCCGAATTCTCGACAAAAGAGAAACAACTTCAGGACAGTATCGATAAATATGTGATGTATCTTAAAGAGAAAAAACATAGATACTTCACAAGGGATCTTCTTGATTTTAGAGAAAATAGGGCATATAGAAGCTCTGATCTAAAATCTGGCACTGACATTAGCTCTTCGGAGGCAGAACTATCAGAGGGTGAAAGTAATACATCCTACCCTAATAGGAATCATTTTTTAGGAGTAGGCAGGGGTCGAGCAAGGGGTCGAATTCGAGGCAGAGGAAGACAACAAACTACAAGAAGTACAAGCATACTGGCACAACCAATAGGTCAATACTTCATGCGGGAGAGGAGGGGTCCAAACAACAATTGATTAACCCCAGGCCAAACCCTGAAGTAATTGACCTATCGACTAGTATGTGTACCAGAAAAATTGTCTCAATGATTAATGTGTCTTCCGTTCCTGCCTTATACCCGAGTTCCAAGACAAACAAAGGTATCACGAATGTCAACCAGGAGTCTCAGGGTAACCAAAGTAATGAAACCAATTCCTGGATTCAACCACTATCCCCCACCCTCTCCATTACAAGGGGTAATAAAGATACCAACTTGGACTCTTCAAATATCGAATCGACCACCCAAAATCCTACACTCACCACACCTGTAACCACACAGACGGCAGGGGACAAAATGAAGGTTATTAACCTCTCTACACAAAGTCTGACCGCAGATCAGATATCGGTGCTAGAGAGAGGCCTGTCCTTCGTCCCGGCAAGCCGATTTGATCGGTTTGCCTGGTCGAAGGACATAGCTCTCTTCCTACGCAAATTAAGGTGGAGAAAGTTTTTTGTTGGGCAGAATAAAGCAAAAGCTAACGAACTAGGTCTAGAACCGCAGGATCTTCCAGGTCATGATGCTCTAGTAGCCCTAGAGAGGGAACAAGATAGAATTGAAGGAGTGGGACCATTTACTGAATTGAAGAAAAAGAGTGATAAAAATCCACCTCCTAAGACCTCGACGTATATTGATATATTCGAAAAAATCGTTCTCAATGAAATTAGAGAAATTCCTGTCCCAGAACATATACGCAATAATCTCACAAGAGAAGAACTGAGGGCTCTAGAGTCGTTGGAACGGAAGGAAGACCTAATCATAAAACCCTCCGATAAGGGGGGTAACGTTGTTGTACTTGATAGACAACAATACGTTCTGATGTGTGAAAACATCCTAAATGATAATACAACATATCGGAAATTATCCTCGGATCCGACAGACCTGTTCTATAATGATCTCAAAAGACTGTTAATCACAGCAAAGACGTGGGGTGGCATTGATTCCAGAGAATTTGAATTTTTGTTACCCATCCACCCAAAGATCTCCACTTTCTACAGCCTGCCAAAGGTTCATAAGGGGTTATCACCCTTAAAAGGCAGGCCTATAGTGTCGGGTCTAGAAAACATGACCCAAAATAGTGGGATCTATATCGATCAGATTTTACGCCCTTTTGTCACTGCTTTGCCTTCGTATGTCCGTGACACCACGGACGTCTTAAGAATAATAGAAGGGATACACATCGAACCAAACACCTTACTTGCAAGCTTAGACGTTGAGGGTCTATATAGCTCGATACCCCATGAAATAGGGATTAAGGCAGTGGGCTATTTTCTTAGACAAAAAGGCACAGCCTTCAATCGCCACAACCAATTCGTGATTGATCTGTTAACATTTATCCTCACAAAGAACTATTTTCTTTTCAACGGCCATCTCTTCCACCAGCTCAGGGGCACCGCGATGGGGAGCCCATGCGCCCCATCTTACGCAAATTTGTTCCTGGGCTGGTGGGAGGCGCAGATGGTATTCACGGATCAACATTCACATTGGACCGAGAAAGTCATCATGTGGTTGAGATATATAGATGACGTTCTCGTGTTGTGGTCAGGCTCTAGGGAGTCCTTTACCGAATTTGTCAACATACTAAATCGTAACTCCATTAATTTAAAACTTACGATGGAAATTCAATCCGAATCGATTACATTTTTGGACATTCGAATATCTAAGACATCCAATGGATCCCTACAATCTAGCCTATTTAGGAAACCCACTTCCTCAAATAGTCTACTTGCATGGGAAAGTGCTCATCCCTTATCATTAAGAAATGGAATCCCGAAGGGTCAGTTCTTGAGACTCCGACGGAATTGTTCGGATGAAAGGGACTACCAACTTGAAAGCAATAATCTTAGGAAAAGATTTGCTGACAGAGGCTACCCTACTAATCCCATTGAGAGGGCGTATCAGTTCTCAACTGAACAAAATAGATCATCCTTACTGATACCTAAGAATAAGAAAACGGAGGACCAAATGCGAATTATTTCCACGTTTGATTCAGGAGTCCCCTTTATGCGAGAACTCCTCTCAAAACATTGGAGTATACTTCAGGATGATCCAGACCTCAAGGCCATTCTACCCGTGGTACCCCTATTAACATTCCGGAGGGGTAGAAATATCAGGGACAGATTAGTAAAAAGCCATCTAAAAACCCTGCAACCAGAAATGTGGCTTAATGGATTTAAACATACTGGCACCTTCCCTTGCTCACACTGTCAGGCCTGTAGGAATATTCAGAAAGGCAATAAAATCATCAGTGCGAGTACTCAGAAATCATATGATCTAAGGGAATTCTTTAATTGCCGGACTTCCTACCTGGTTTACATGGCAACTTGCCCATGTAAAAAGAACTATATCGGCAAGACGAAACAGGAATTTAGGCGCCGCATACTGGGCCATGTGGGAAACATCAGGCGGGGGGAAAAAACCCCCGTCGCAAACCACATGAGGGATTTCCACCAAGGGGACCCGGATCTATTAACTTTCCAGGGAGTTGAATCAATAAAGAGCTTTGGAAGACGGGGTGACCTAGATAAAAGGTTACTCCAAAAAGAAGCACAATGGACATTTCGGATAGACTGTGTGCAACCCAAAGGTCTGAATGAAACGCTGTCCTTCTCTAGTTTCATCTAGGTTTAGTGTGGGATTTATATTTCTCTCAAAGAACTGACCCTTCTGGGATTCGTTTCCTACTCCTAAACACATTACATTATGTATCTCTCAAGTCCTCGGCCCCCCGCAAGTCTCCCCTCCCCCTCTCATTGCTGTAACTCTTTCAGATACTTTGCGCTATACCATTGGAGGAACGTTGAATTCGTCTTCAAAGATACATGTACCTACCTGACGCATCATTAACTGGAGGCCCTATACAAATTGACATCTAGGCATTAGGCATTCAAGCACCGAATGCCAGTATTTGCCCAATGATGCTTCTCTTTTATGATACTGCTTTAAGGTAGCATGTTAAATAAATACACAAATTAGTACTATTTTTTCATGAGGACATCATAAATTGATTAAGTTCATGAGCTATGTTGCCCTCTTACCATCTTAAACATTATTTAACGTCCATATTCTTCTAATAGATATTCTCTTACCTGACGTAACTATGGCTCAATCTGGCTAGCATAGCTCCGCTTGTCGGTCCTATGTCATATGAAAGGCATCCACCTATTGGCCATATACATCCTCGATCCAGCTATTCTTCATGCCAGTATGTTTACAATAACTGCAAAAAACTACAACAGTACGTCAAACGGAATGACGTCATGACGCAGACACATGACCTCTAGACGTCCACGTGACCTGGTTTGTCATTAAAGAAGTCACGCCTCTCTATCTCAATAGGAAGCTTCAATAACCTCATAAACTACAACTGTACGTCAGACGGACTGACGTCATTACGCTATCACATGAACTGTACGTCAGACGGACTGACGTCATAACGCTATCACATGATCGGGAGTTACCCATGTGACCGGGTACGTCACCTAAGTAAGACACGCCCCCCAATATCAATAGATGGTATGCTCGCATATTTACACCTTCCTAGGCGGTTATCGGGGACGCGTTCATTCCAGATGGTGTGGGAAGCATAGCACTTTATTCCTGAATGCAACGCTCTCTTTTCTAGCATTAGCTAGTTTTTCTTAACGTATTGTTTGAGTCACATGACCGATCGAGATCATGTGACCGGCACTGGAACTCTACGTTCTATAGTACGTTTGCTTTGGTAAGAGATCATGTTTGTAAAAGAATACTAAGACGATTATGTTTAAGTATAAGCAACGTTCCACTATGAATTTAAACATCTGAGTGACTCTTTGCAGTTTGCTCTCACTTTCTTCCTCTATGGGAGAGGCTCCACCGAAAAGTGGGTGGGGTTATAATAACAAGCATGTCTGATTGACCCAAATGTTACACACCCCCAGTATGGGAGGATCCACATGACTATATAAACCCCAGCAGACACAGAGCTCATTCATAGCTGCCAGCCTACCACTGAGGCTGGTGCTGATACTTTGTTATTTTGTTCCTGCATTCTTACCAGGGGGGAAACTGGGTTTACTTTATTTTTTCTACCTAGTGTTAGGATTGACTACCTCCCTCTTGTAAGAGGTTACTCTTTCCCGATTTGGGGATTAACCTATTAGCCAGAAGCTGTTTTTGTTACCCAACCTCGGGATTAACTTATTAGCCAGAAGCTGTTTCTTTGGTTAAAAAATCTTTGATGGTTCCTGATGAGGCTATGCCATTTTTAGCCGAAACGCGTTGAACCAACTATGTTTGAACAAACCAACTATTTTTGAACCTACGAAGTAATTGAATTGGCAGTTTGGCGTACTGCATGGCTCTTTGATAGGCTACAGCTCACAAAAATATTCATTTTCCGGTGAGCCATATGCCTTAATGCCAGCTTTATGCCTGATTCCCTTTGGAACTAGCTTAATTAGTGTGATCATTATCACACTCACGGCATTTTTTGTGACACTAAAGGCAGCTTTTTCTCTATGGGAGGATTAACGTTTGGGCTCTATAAAACGGATATATGTCCTCCATCTACTGACTAGCTGCAGTTGTCCTAATAAGCCGGGAACACTATCTTTAGTGAGCCGACCCAATTTCTAATTGTTTTAGTTCTAGGACTTGTACCAACGAATACAGAGATAGAAATTTGGATACCGTTGATACAAAATTATTGGTTTCCTAGGCGTTTCATATACTGCTTTCCCCTTCTAAAATATAGGGGTGCAGCTTTTTTATGTAATTGTGTGTCTAGAATTTAGGACTTTGTGGTACAAATTCCTTTTTATTTTAGTTTTGATTAAAAGTTATGTTTTAGAGACACTACAGAACCCTACTGTGACAAGTGTATAGATGTAAGAGCAAATAACTAGGGGCAATTGCAAGCATTTGGTAAATAATGATTTGTAAGTAGGGGAAGGAAAAATACCTCCACAGTGCCACCTATCAGTAGGCGGCTTCCCTATAGGTCAATGTTTGATCTTTCAAGAAGCCTTGACAACATGACTAGGGATATGACCCAAAACAGAGACATCTGCAGAAGAAAAGATACACATCTGAAGACAAATTGTTTCAGGGTGTTTCCCCCCATCAGTGTTGAGCAGGGTACTGATTGACTGGGTGAAAGGCTTTTAATGTGCGTCTAGAGCAGTGTTTTCCAGCTCCAGTCCTCAAGGCACTCCAACAGGCACTGGCATAACTATAGAGGATGCAGGGGATGCGGTTGCACCCTGCCCAGGAGCCTTAGGGGGCCCATAAGTCCTCTCTTCTCCATATAGGGAGCCCAGTACTATGAATAAAGCATTATAGATGGGGGCCCTGTTACAGGTTTTGCATTGGGGCCCAGGAGCTTCAAGTTACGCCCCTACCAACAGGTCATGTTTTCGGGATTTCCTCAGTATTACACAGGTGATGTAATTATTGTTGGTGCCTCAGACATTGCCACGGATGTTCTTACTAGAGGAGATCCTGAAAATATGACCTGTTGGGGTGCCTTGAGGACTGGAGTTGGGAAATACTGCACTAGAGGGATTAAGTTTCTCCTTGAGGAGAATCTCAAGCCAGTAGAGGGGGACTGATATAGCTCATTCAATGCTCCCTGGAAAAAATATGTATATAGCGGATGGAAAAGTACTTCCAAAGCAGCAATTATTGGAAAGTGACCTATAAATCCATGTTCAACTTTCAAGACGCCTTGACTACAAGACTAAGGATATGAACCAAACCAGTCTTGTAATGATGACTATCACATACATTTTTTAATACCATGAGATGTATTAATTTAGCTCAAGTACATGAGATTTGAATAATTACAGAAGGTGGCCATACATACTAGTATACTGATATAAAATACACAGGAGCAGGTATAAACACCATATTCCTCAGTATGCAGATGGGAAAATTGCTATTTTGAGAAGCACTGCGCAGATGCAAAATACTGATGAACAATGATGGTAGGTATGATACTTACATACCTACCATCTATTGAGAGCAGAGCCTGCTTAGTATTATACTTTAACATAGATAAAGTATAAAAAGTGTAATACTAAGGACCCCCCCCCCCCAATATGTGGTAGGTGTGTAAGAGGTTGTTCATTAGTATTGTGCAGTGCTCCATACTGCACTTTGGCTGTCTGCATGCTGAGATGTGGTGTCTATACCTGCCCTTGTATTTTGTATCAATATATCAGTAAGTATGGACACCTTTTGTAATTTTGGAATTGCTATGTCCCTTTGCTGCGATTTGATTGTGATGCTAATGTGGGGATTCACAGGAAATCGAGGACCCTTGATGTGGGTTGCGAGCTTGCCCTATTCTTTTTAATATATTTATTAATGTCCTGGTAGAAGGATTGTACAGTAAAATATCAATATTTGTAGATGATACAAAACTATGTAAAGTAATTAACACAAGGTGAGGACAAAGTGTGGTTGTAAATGTATCTGCATAAGTTGGGGCTTAGGCAGAAAAGTGGCAAATGAGGTAACACTGATAAATGTAAGGTTCTGCACATGGGCAGGGGAAATACATTTCATCATTACACACTAAATGGGAAACCACTGGGTAACACTGACATGGAAAAGGACTTTAGTTACTTGTGAACTAAACTGGAGCAACCATTGCCAGGTGGCTGCTGCCAAAGCAAATAGGATCATGGAGTGCATGAAAAGAAGTATAGGGGCACATGGTGAGACCATGTTACCATTTTACAAGCCACTGGTCAGACCACACATGGGATATTGTGGACAGTTTTGGGCACTGGTAATCAAGAAGGACTTATCAGAGCTTGAGCTGGTTCAAAGGTGGGCAACCTTAAATTAGGAAAAATTGGCTTCTACCTCATTGGCGATTTTTGCTTTCCTCTGGATCAACATTGGAGGGCACAAGGCTGAACTGGGTGGATATTTGTCTTTTTGTGGCCTAACATACTATGTTACTATAGTTATAAGAATTTATCATTATTTTTGCAGCAAGCAGACTGGAATTAAATGCTGGTGGGTATTAGAGCCAGTGTGGTTCACTTTTGAGCTGCAAGGCAGCCAACCGAGTTGAATCGTATGATGCATCATTATTAAGGTTGTACGTCTGCATGGTGCACTGCATATATCAATTGGACTGGCACCTTGTATAAGCTTTACCTCTGTGCAACATTTGCATCCCATGTAGATATTGACAGAGACTGTTTTCTTAGCTTAGTGCAGTTGCCTGATAGTAAAAGAGCATTCTAGAAATGGAGTCCAAGATGTCATACTTTCCATCTGTGACTACTGGTTCTGTGGCTAGGGATCTGCTTGGTGGGATTACAGTACTATTTACGTCCTTTGCAGGGACAGCCATGGTGCCTTTCCCTACTAATACTCTTCTTGTTTGTGACTCGGGTACTCTTTTTTTTTACTGAAGCATGCAGCATTCAGTGTGCTTCTATGACATGAAGAACTACTGTGGTATTCCGCGCAGCTTAGATAAATGTGACATCCATGCTAGCAATGAAAAATCCATGTTTAAATATTCAGAACATGAATACTGCAGTCATACAAATTGTGTGTAAATGGTTAGCAGAAGTATGAATTTCTTGCATGAGTGCTTTTACTTTTGCCACTGCAGAAATTAGGTTAGACTCAACTACTGCAAAGCATGATCATATATACTGCAAACTAAGCTATCTCATGGCATATCATTTTGGAAATATACATATATGTCCACAATTACCTGTTGGAGCAGTCTTTTAAATTTAAAATTGGCTATAAGGCTACTGGAATCTAAATTATTTCATGTGTCCAAATTAGTTAGCGATGATCATCGAAAAAAAGAACAAAAGGCATCAACTATCTGAGGAGCTAGTGTTAACTTTATTAATTGCCAATATCCCCAACACACATCAGGACTATATGATCCCTGGGACATTCACATGTTCCCCGTCCAATGTTGTGTACCTGATCATGTGCAGTAAATGTCCTATTGGGGGGCTTTAAATCGGGAAAACAGAACAAAACCTAAGAGCCAGGATGAGATCTCATCGCCATTCAATTAGATAGGGAAAGACTGAGCTACCTGTGGCGAAACATTTTTGTGGGCAGGGATACAGCATAGAGCAGATGAGAGTTATTATACTGAAGGGCAACTTCAAGTCGCAGCATCACAGAAGAATTTGTGAGTACAAATTTATGGCCATGTTTGATACCCTCAAGAATGGAATTAACCTCAGCCAGAGATTCTTGTATAAGAGGAAAATATGAAAGGTCTGGAGGAGGTCAAGAGGAATGTCCTCTTCCAAATCATAATTTTTTGTTTTTCCTTTAAAATTTCATAAAAATTCAGAACTTGACTTGCAATAATGTTGCCATCCAATAGGTGGTGCTGCATCTCCTTCCATGTGCAGGTTGAAGGAAAGATAAGACACATCATAAAACTGTCCTGAGCTCAGTGAACTGATTTATGATGTATGTCTCCGCTCTGTTTGTTTGTTGTTTTAGGTCTTGAGTACAAAACAGTCTCAAATTTCTGCGTGTGAACATTTATTTAGATCAAGATGTGATTGTTCTCAGCAAGAGAAACAACGTAATCTTGTAGATATTATACATTTTAATGGCTAACAAAAATACATGATGTAATAATAGCGAGCTTCCGAACCAACGCAGGGTTCTTCTTCAGGCTTATGGATTGGATCTGAAGAGGCATGCATATTTATACATACTTATAACATACATACTTATGACAAGGCACAGATATGGTTGTGATTGGTTCGCACTTAAAAGGAATTCTGCAACAGCAAACAAACTTTTTTTGTCTAGGCACTGATAGCGGAGTGAAAGTTTTATGGTCCCTAAATTACTGTTGGAGGGGGGAAAGTCAGCAGGCTTGAATTGCTACAAGAGATACAGAAACATTTTTAGCTAAATACTGATAAGGGAGTGAAAGTTTATGGTCCCTGAATTACTGTTGATGGGGGTCTTATCTATATATATACTGCGGACAGGATACGGATCCCCAACACACAGCAGGACTATAAGATCCAAGGGACATTTACATGTTCCTCGTCCAATGTTGTGTACCTGATCATGTGCAGTAAATGTCCTGTTGGGGGTCTTTATGTTGGAGAAACAGGACAGAAACTGAAAGCCAGGATGAGATCCCATCGCCACACGATTGAACACAGAAAAATTACCTGTGGCCGAGCACTTCTCTAACCATGGACATAACATAGGAGATATGAGAGTTTTGATATTGAAGGGTGGTTTCAAGTCACAAAACCACAGAAGAATTTGGGAATATAAATTGATAACAACCTTTGACACGCTGAATACTGGGTTAAATTATTCCCCAGGATTTATGCGTGAATCGGAAGTGTGAGACATTTATTATATAGATAAGACACCCATCAACAGTAATTCAGGGACCATAAACTTTCACTCCCTTATCAGTGTTTAGCTAAAAATGTTTGTGTATCTCTTGTAGCAATTCAAGCCTGCTGACTTTCCCCCCTCCAACAGTAATTTAGGGACCATAAAACTTTCACTCCGCTATCAGTGCCTAGACAAAAAAGGTTTGTTTGCTGTTGCAGAATTCTTTTTAAGTGCGAACCAATCACAACCATATCTGTGCCTTGTCATAAGTATGTATGTTATAAGTATGTATAAATATGCATGCCTCTTCAGATCCAATCCATAAGCCTGAAGAAGAACCCTGCGTTGGTTCGGAAGCTCGCTATTATTACATCATGTATTTTTGTTAGCCATTAAAAGGTATCATGTCTACAAGATTACGTGGTTTCTCTTGCTGAGAACAATCACATTTTGCTCTACTGGCTAACACGGTACCAGAACTTTGTTTTCTTTAGATCAAGAGGAATGTGTTCCCCTCCCCTCTGCATCTGCATGTTATAACTATGTGCCATGGCTCAGGCAGCTTGAACCCGGTGACAGGTTTCTTTTAAGGTCAAAAACACATGGATGCATACGCTAATACACTCGCCGCTATGGAGCATATTAGCACATGAACCAATTTGTGGTTTTTTTTTAGAACAATTCAAACTCCACGCTAGTGCGAGAAAATAGGTCCTGCGCTGTCTTTCTTGCACATAGGAAAACTCTATGCAAAAAATATAGGGAAAGTCCTATCTTTTCTCATGCATAGTATTCACGTGTGAGAATCCCAATAGTCAAAAGAAAACCAAAAATAGTCCCGTCAAGAAAAGATAGGAGCTGAGCTATCTTTCCCACACAAAGTTAATACTACATGCAAGAAAGATAAGCCAGGACCTATCTTTCCTGTGTTTTATTGAAACTTGCACACTATAGCATTAAGTTTGACTACTTAAAGAAGAAAAAATTCTTGCACAACTACACTTCGTAGTTGCACATGCGGCTGTGTGTTTATGCCCTAATGCTATATTTGCATGGGCAGTTTTCATGTGCAAGTTCTGTGCATCACGTGAATGGAAGCCATTATTCTCAGTAGGTTAATTTACACGAGTTATTTTTCACTTCTACTGATAGCACAATATCAAAAAATCACAGCATATTCTATTGTTGAGCAATTCTGATGTGAGACTTGCCTATTATTCAATTTAAACTCATTAGCTGTCAGAAACCACTGCTTTCAATGGGATCGGCAGCAGTGCCAATCCCATTGAAAGCAATGGGATAGCATGCCGCTGACTTCTGCCACAGCTGTCACAGCTGTCACAGCTGTGACAGAGGGTTCCTTCATCCCGCGGTGCCACAGCTGTGGCAGAAGTCCGCGGCATTCTCCATATCTTTTTAATGGGGCTAGCGCTGCTGCCACTGGCCCCATTGAAAAGACTGTCGCAGCGATATCGCTGCGATTTCTCGCACTGCTCTGCAAGAGTTTTCACTTACTCTCGCAGCGCAGTGGAGAAAAAAACGTTAGTGGGTGGGAGCCCTTAGGGCTTTTTCACACGTGTGAGAATACCGCGCAAGCTTTATGCATTGCAAGACTCACAAAACTCGCCTCAAATATAAACTACATTCTTTTGAATTGACTTATTCACATGAACAATTTTTCCTCGCATCAGTGCTGCAAGGAAAAAAATTGCAGCGTTTTCTATCTTTTGGCGTTTCCTTGGAGTGCCTCGCCCATTGTTTTCAATGGGACCTAAAAGACATTACATGGCGCTCGTATGGAGTGCCATGTGATGTTTCCCGCTGAAATCAATGGGGAACAATTACGATCTTATGACACATGTGAAACACACGCCTGATGATTGCAATTTCATAGAAGTGATATGAGGCGTTTTGAATAAAAACCGCATCACATTGGTGTGAAAAATGCACATAGGCAAGCTCAATATCGGCCAAGTTTCTTGGTCCAATATCGCCCTCGCCCATGTAAATTTAACCTTAGACCAAGCTAAATCCAGACAAAACCCACAACCACTACTTAAGGAATATCAATGATCTGCAGCCTTCTAAACCCACTGAGATATAGGATAGAAAACTGAATACTTAGGGCACTAAAGAAGTACTCCCATTCATTACATTTATTGCATATGCACACGTTATGCCACAAAAGTGTAAAAGATCCCAAACCCCCCTATGCCAAAGGAAGACGCCCATCATGCCTTGCCTGGCTCATTCCACAGCTCCCATGGATTTATATGGTGAGAGCAACACATTTGCAGGTTCAACTCTCTGTCTAGTCTGTTGCCGGAGGCTGTCAAATTATCTGCTGAAATGGTAGTCTGAAGACCCTTTATTCTTTGAATACATGGCGTACTAGACATGGGACCCCTCTATCAAACATTTATGGCATATCCTGTGAATATGCAATTGAAGTACATACATCTTTAAATAATACATCTCAAGAGCTCCAATAACAAGTATAATCAGAAAACTCGGGAGATTCCCTTTAATATATTGTACACTTACTGAAGAAATCTATTTTTTCAAATCTCTACGAGCCATAACTAGTTTAATTTCAGCTTCTAGCTCATTATTTTGTCTTATTAGTTTACACTTAATTGATATAATACAAATATTTGAAAATAATATGTCTCCAAATGTGTACAAATATGAAGTAAACAAGTATTATTTACTGAACCCCATAACTAATGAAATAGAACGAAAAATCAAAATTGTAATTAATGTTGGAAAATCAAATTCAACATCAAAGGTAAAGAAAATCATCCTTTTAAAGTATAGCTGAACGATCTCGGTATCCGAATTCCATATTTGAAAGCTTCTTCATCATATCTTCACAAAAACCCACTGTCAATCACTGACAGTATAGCAATAAGAAGAAAAATATGTTGTACATATGATCTTTGTACTAACCTTTACGGGGAATGGAGAAGACGTTTCATCAATTTAGCCACAATAGAATGTTCCTATACAAACCTTGAGCTTCCTCTCTGTATCTTACAGGCCCAATTAATTATTTCAATGCCTAATATTCCAATATTGCCTTGCCTGTATATTGAATGCATTTTAAAACCATATCCATTTAGACGGGGAAAGCTATTTTTTTTAACCCCACTAAGGCAATGAGTGATGTGAATCAATGTTTTCTTTGATGAGTGCTAAAGAAAATGTTGCTGCTGTAGAAGTAAGTGTGCAGATCATCATTTCTTCCCAGCCTCATCTGAATGTTCTTATGTTTTGCACCATTAGTTATTTAGGGCACTGCAAAACTGTTGGTAGATTGCAATTACCAGATTCAGAATATAAATTGTAGACAGATATACCATACAAAAGTATTAATTCTGCAGTTAGAAACTCACATTGAATGAAATGAGACGGCAAATCCATTTTTCTCATCCCGTGTCATACATGCAGATGAAATCTTGGGTCTTCTCTTCTTCCATGGGCTTTTGTATTTTGAGGTGGACAGTACAAGCATATTGTATCCCCTGCTCTGTGAAAGAATTCATCCCTCCACTACCCATATTTTTTCTGTTTTGTTACATTATAACCTGGAATTAAAATGCATTTTTTTGGAGGGTTTGCACTATTCGATTTACACAGCCGTTTGAAGGTACAAAATATTTTTATTACTGTGACGCAAGCAATGATGACAAACAAGTTCAGTTTTAGACTCATCTGACCAGAGAACCTTGAGTCCTTGTGTATGGGGAGTCTACATATGCTGTTTACCAAACCCCAAACATGTTTTCTAATGTTTTTGTTTAAGCAATGGCTTTTTTGTGGACGATCTTTCATAAAGCTCCGTCCAGCCTGTTAGTTCAGTTGGTTAGAGCGTGATGCTAATAACGCCAAGGTTTGGGTATACCACTTCTTATGTTTAGGCCTCATGTGGCGCAGAATGTTAAGGCAGTAGAATGCAGTGTCTCACTCATGACCTGAAGGTTGCAGGTTCAATCCCTGCATGGTTCAGGTAGCCAGCTCAAGGTTGACTCATCCTTCCAAGGTTGGTAAAATGAGTACCCAGCTCATAAACAAAATTAACTGAAAGCACTGTGAAATAAGTTGGCACCATACAAATAACAAGTCCCTTCCCATCTGTCGAGTGTGAGTGTACAGCTTTCACTGGTTCTATGGCATACTTGTATCTTTGGCTCTTCTCAGACTTATCATTGGTGTCCTTGTTGAATCTCTTACCAATACCCTTCCTTCCCAGTCTGTGAGATTTGGTGAGCAGTCTTCTTTTGTAATGTGCCATACTCTTTCCATTGTGTTATAATCGATGTAATGGCACTCTGTAGGATGTTCCGAGTTTGCAATACATTTTATATCTCAAACCTCATCTGTTTAGAAAGTTCCTTGATGCTGCTTGCTTAGCGGTGTCACAGACTCAGTGGACCTTCAGAATTGGTGTATTTATATATTCATGCTGACATTATCTGACACTTTGCACACAGGGTATCTTTATTCAATTAAATACATGACTCTGAAGTTAATTGATGAGACTAGATCTTAGGGCTCCTACACACTTGCGATCATGATATCGCTGTGAATGTCAATAGGACTTTCTGGTGTTAAAAACGCATCGCACAAAAATTGCTAAGCACAATCTTACGATTTTTGTGCGATGCGTTTTTAACATTAGAAAGTCCTATTGGCATTTGCGTTTTAAAAGGGCAGTGTTATCACGATTGCAAGTGTGTAGGAGCCCTTATTTAGGGTTTTCATAGCAAAAGGGCTCAATACATATACACTCAGAACTTTTCACTTTTTATTTATTTAAATTTAGAGGTGGTTCACCCTAATCAGTTAAGTGAAGTGTATAACTTTGGGATATTTTTATAATAGATCATTTTTCAAATAACTATTTGAAATATTTGAATTTTATAGAGCTTGTTATCATCTGCTAGGCGTGACTAATAAGGACTAAAAAGAAGATATGTATTACTATGTACTACTATGTTTTGTGGGGATCTTCTTCTCCATATGCATACATATAATATATTTATATTTTTAACAGATTTTATAATGTGTCATGTAGTCAGATGATACAGATATTGCTGATAAATGCACAGTGCATATGCCTGAGGAAGGGGTGTGAACTGCAGAAACATTGTCACTGCTGCGATTGGCATGTCTCAGTGCTACTCTACAGCCTCTGAACTATTTACCTGGAATGTGGATAATTTTGGATTGTTGACGAAATGGGTGAATATGCCTGTTATAAGATTGCACAATTTATACAAACTTTTGTGAGAATCTGTTTCATGGTGTTGATGTTTTGAAGTAATTGTGGCCCTCAAACCTGAAAAGGTTACGCATAGAGATGAGCGAGCATACTCGCTAAGGGCAATTACATGAGCGATCATTGCCTTTAGTGAGTATCTGCCCGCTCGGAAGAAAAGATTCGGCTGCCGGCGCGGGTGAGCGGTGAGTTGCGGGAGTGAGCAGGAGGGAGCGTGAGGGAGAGATGGAGAGAGAGATCTCCCCCTGTTTCCCCCTGCTCTCCCCCGCCACCCCCCCCCCCCCCCCCGCCGGCACCAGAATCTTTTCTTCCGAGTGGGCAGGTACTCACTAAGGGCAATGCTCGCTCGAGTAATTGCCCTTAGCGAGTATGCTGGCTCATCTCTAGTTACGCATCATTGCTCTGACATATATTAAACAACAATATTAGTGATTATAATTTTTCATAGTAACTTCCTACTGAGCAGCCCTGGGCAGCTGGGAAGCCAAGTAAATGGAACACTGCGTATCACAGCACCAAGATGACTGAGCTAGATTCCGCAAAACAAAGTGCTATATTGCACAAGTGTACAACTGTTTGTGTGTTGGTAGTTTAGCTAGATTGCGTGTGTCTATAATTTTTACTATATTTTATTAGCAGTCAATGCAGAAATCTATTGTGTATTTAAAGAGATTCTTCATATCTTATCTTCTTTTTTTTATATACCGAAAACTAACAGAACATGTTATTTTACAGCAACGTGTCCAATTTTTTGCATAAACCTGTCAACCTCCAAATCATTTACTTAAAAACATTCCCATTATTGCATACGAGGTACTGGGAAACATATTTATTTCAATGGCGAAGGGGAATCTTTCTCTGCCAGACTTCTCTGTAGCAGCAGATTATCTCCTGTGGAATCAATTAATCTAACATACACAATCCTTGTTTTCCCTCATACAAATCAAATGATTGGTCTATTCCTAGTGAATTGTACTTTCTTTATGCCTTATAGAAACATAGAAAAGTGGTGTACAAAAAATACCACATGGTCCATCTAGTCTGCACTCATATTGTTTTTTTTTCTCTCATTGAATGACAGCTGAGAGCTGCCTGTGATTGGTCACAGCGCTCAGCCAATCATTGAATTATTCTTAGATTGAGCTCCCTTGTTTAAGTGTTTAGCTTTCTGATATAAACTCTTCCCTTCTGAATCTTACTTACTCTTATAACATGTATTAAGGTTTCCATTATATCCTCCTCTCCCTTCTCTCCAGACGATGCAGATTTATTTCTTTAAGTCTTTCCTGATGAGTTTTGTTCTTGAGACATTCTCCCATCTGTGTAGTCTGTTTTTGGACTCGTTCTAGTTTATCAATGTCTTTCTGTAAGTGTGATCTCCAAAATTGAACACAGTATTTCAGATGCGTTTTCAGAAGAGTTCTATACAGTGTGATCACAATCTCCCTCTTTCTACTGGTTATACCTCTACGGTAGCTACGCAGCCAGCATCTTACTTGTATTCTTTGCTGCCTTATTGCACTGTGGACTCAATTTGAGTCAGAAATCAAAGGCTCTTATTCATTAGGCTAAAAATTTGTCAAGAGATATTCCAACCTTGAAGATGAGAGACTAAGTGATTCTACATTAGAGGGCTCATACTGTACAGTATACAATAATCTATAAAAAGCAAGAGTGCCTCATAGGACAGAAAAAAAAGATCATAATAGGTAGATACTTTGGTGGGTACCAAGGTACATCTGTTCACATGGAATGATGGTATGGAAGGCAATACAGCTAGTGGTACATTTGGCAAATAAGCTAATGCAATCCCCCGGTCATTGTTGTCCAAACAAGGCGAAAAACATCATAGGAATTCAAGTAGAACAATAATGGAAGTACTAACATTTGATACAATCTTAATGAAAGAAGATACTAGCCTGGTGAAACCCTAACATTGATTTAGGGACCATACAACGTTCACATCCTTTATCAGTGGACTAAGTATTTACTCCTCTACTCCTGTTCTGGTATTGTTTTAAGTGCAAATTAATCACACCATGTCTGTGCCTTTTCATGTGTATGTGTATACACTACCGTTCAAAAGTTTGGGGTCACATTGAAATGTCCTTATTTTTGAAGGAAAAGCACTGTACTTTTCAATGAAGATAACTTTAAACTAGTCCTAACTTTAAACAAATGCACTCTATACATTGCTAATGTGGTAAATGACTATTCTAGCTGCAAATGCCTGGTTTTTGTGCAATATCTACAAAGGTGAATAGAGGCCCATTTCCAGCAACTATCACTCCAGTGTTCTAATGGTACAATGTGTTTGCTCATTGGCTCAGAAGGCTAATTGATGATTAGAAAACCCTTGTGCAATCATGTTCACACATCTGAAAACAGTCTAGCTCGTTACAGAAGCTACAAAACTGACCTTCCTGTGAGCAGATTGAGTTTCTGGAGCATCACATTTGTGGGGTCAATTAAACGCTCAAAATGGCCAGAAAAAGAGAACTTTCATCTGAAACTCGACAGTCTATTCTTGTTCTTAGAAATGAAGGCTATTCCATGCGAGAAATTGCTAAGAAATTGAAGATTTCCTACAACGGTGTGTACTACTCCCTTCAGAGGACAGCACAAACAGGCTCTAACCAGAGTAGAAAAAGAAGTGGGAGGCCGCGTTGCACAACTAAGCAAGAAGATAAGCACATTAGAGTATCTAGTTTGAGAAACAGACGCCTCACAGGTACCCAACTGGCATCTTCATTAAATAGTACCCGCAAAACACCAGTGTCAACATCTACAGTGAAGAGGTGGCTGCGGGATTTTGGGCTTCAGGGCAGAGTGGCAAAGAAAAAGCCATATCTGAGACTGGCCAATAAAAGAAAAAGATTAAGATGGGCAAAAGAACACAGACATTGGACAGAGGAAGACTGGAAAAAAGTGTTGTGGACGGATGAATCCAAGTTTGAGGTGTTTGGATCACAAAGAAGAACGTTTGTGAGATGCAGAACAAATGAAAAGATGCTGGAAGAATGCCTGACGCCATCTGCTAAGCATGGTGGAGGTAATGTGATGGTCTGGGGTGGCTTTGGTGCTGGTAAGGTGGGAGATTTGTACAGGGTAAAAGGGATTCTGAATAAGGAAGGCTATCACTCCATTTTGCAACGCCATGCCATACCCAGTGGACAGCGCTTGATTGGAACCAATTTCATCCTACAACAGGACAATGACCCTAAACACACCTCCAAATTGTGAAAGAACTATTTACAGCAGAAGCAGGCAGCTGGTATTCTATCGGTAATGGAGTGGCCAGCGCAGTCACCAGATCTGAACCCCATTGAGCTGTTGTGGGAGCAGCTTGACCGTATGGTACGCCAGAAGTGCCCATCCAACCAATCCAACTTGTGGGAGATGCTTCTAGAAGCGTGGGGTGCAATTTCTCAAGCTTACCTCAACAAATTAACAGCTAGAATGTCAAAGGTGTGCAATGCTGTAATTGCTGCAAAAGGAGGATTCTTTGACGAAAGCAAAGTTTGATGTAAAAACAATGTTATTTCAAATACAAATCATTATTTCTAACCTTGTCAATGTCTTGACTCTATTTTCTATTCATTTCACAACGCATGGTGGTGAATAAGTGTGACTTTTCATGGAAAACACAAAATTGTTTGGGTGACCCCAAACTTTTGAACGGTAGTGTATATATTCATGCTTCTTCAGATCTATTCTACCAGCCCGAGGAAGAACCCTAAGTAAGTTTGAAAGATTGCTATAACATCATGTATTTTTGTTAGCCAGGGGCGTACCTAATGGCTCAGGGGCCCGGGTGCAAAAGCTCAGCTCGGGCCCCCCCCACCCCGGGCCTCCACCCTACACTCCCCCGTACCCATACCTAGATCGTGCTGCATACATGATCTGCCCCTTGGCATAATCTTCCCAAACATGATGCATTTCCTGAACATTAAATTTGTTTGTAGCCCCGCAGGCCACTCTCACACACACCTCTTTTTACCGCTGTTAGCACAGCGCCCCGAGTGCCGTACTAACCGCGGTATAACACTCCCATTGATTTTAATGAGGTTACTCAAATCTGCGCTCAAACATGGTGTTTCTAATGCTATGATTTTCGAGAGCTGCCTGTTCTGTTTTTGCATTTTCGTGGTCTTTAACACACCTCCTCACCCATCACAATGATGGGGTGCATTAAAAAGCGCTGTCAAATGCTGTAACCAGTGTTCAAAAACGCTGCTCGAAATTACGGTAAAAATGCCACGATTTCAAGCTGCATTTTCTGAACACGTGTGAGAGCGGCCTTAGGGGGGTCATGGTTTTGTTGTACTTTAGAACCACAATTAAGACACATAAAAAACCTGCATGCAGTATTTAAAGACCGCGTACGGTATTAGGGTGACTGCCCACTACAGTTTTTTTTCACGGCAAAATTTGCAGCGATTTTCTTTCTGCAGGGGTCTATGGGACTTGTAATGTTAAAATCACGATCGCGCAAAATCGCAATTTGACGCAATCACGATTTTAAGATTACAAGTCCCATAGACCCCTGAAGAAAAAAAAATGCTGTGAATTTCGCAGTAAAAAAAAAAACAAACTGTAGTGGGTATTCACCCTAAAGGAGCTGCAGACACTATTAATAACCGCATGCGGTTTTGATGCGTTTTTTAATTGTGTGTAAAGGGTGCAAATAAATACAGTAAATCCAGGGAGGTGTATAACTTATACGAGAGAGAGAGAGAGAGAGAGAGAGAGAGAGAGAGAGAGAGAGAGAGAGAGAGAGAGAGAGAGAGAGAGAGATGAGATAGATCGATAGATAGATATGAGAGAGATCGATAGATAGATATGAGATAGATCGATAGATAGATAGATAGATAGATAGATAGATAGATAGATAGATAGATATGGGACAGATATTAGATAGATAGATAGATAGATATTAAATAGATAGATAGATAGATAGATAGATATGGGACAGATATTAGATAGATAGATAGGAGATAGATAGATAGATAGATAGATAGATAGATAGATAGATAGATAGATAGACAGGAGATTGATAGATATGAGATAGATAGATATGAGATAGATCGATAGATAGATATGAGATAGATAGATATGAGATAGATAGATATGAGATAGATCGATAGATAGATATGAGATAGATAGATATGAGATAGATATGAGATAGATCGATAGATAGATAGATAGATAGATAGATAGATAGATAGATAGACAGATAGACAGGAGATTGATAGATATGAGATAGATAGATAGATATGAGATAGATAGATAGATATGAGATAGATAGATAGATAGATAGATAGATAGATAGATAGATAGACAGGAGATTGATAGATATGAGATAGATAGATATGAGATAGATCGATAGATAGATATGAGATAGATAGATATGAGATAGATAGATATGAGATAGATCGATAGATAGATATGAGATAGATAGATATGAGATAGATATGAGATAGATCGATAGATAGATAGATAGATAGATAGATAGATAGATAGACAGATAGACAGGAGATTGATAGATATGAGATAGATAGATAGATATGAGATAGATAGATAGATATGAGATAGATAGATAGATAGATAGATAGATAGATAGATAGATAGATAGATAGATAGACAGGAGATTGATAGATATGAGATAGATAGATAGATAGATAGATAGATAGATAGATAGATAGATATGAGATAGATAGATAGATAGATAGATAAAGGAGACAGACAGGCAGACAGATACACACACATATATACACTTACCCCAGGGCCCGGTCCACTTCTCCTTCATGTGACAGCAGCAGCAGGAGAGGCAAACTCAGAAGCTTCCCGTTCAGCAGGAAGCAGGGGGCAGCACATGATCACTGTACCCTGCCGTCCCATGTGACCTCCTCCCTCCTCCCCTGCCGGCCTATGTGAGTACCTCTCTGCTTTTCCTCTCAGGCTGGCCGTTCTGGCTGCCGCATCATGCGGGAGAAAGAACGGCCAGCCATTAATGCACTGAATGTGCATGTGGGTATGGCCGAGGGCGGCCGAGGGGCCCCCTGAGCGCAGGGGCTGGGTCGCCATGGCGACCCCAGCACCCCCTGACGCTACGCCTATGTTGTTAGCCATTAAAAGGTATCATATCTACAAGATTACTTGGTTTCTTTTGCTGAGAACAATCACATTTTGCTCTACTGGCTAACACCCTACCAAACCTTTGTCAATCCTGCCTATGATATTAGTAAAATGACTGCTGCAAAGCTTTCTCTGCAGACCAGGAAGCATCAAGCTATTGTTAGTCTCTGTGGTCAGAATAAAAAATGCAGGATTTTAGGATTTTTTTTCAATACAGACTGTGACCACAAATTCACCAAAAATTCTTTAAAAATATTTTTAGTACAAACAATATGTGATTTATATAGTAGGTCATTTTCTGATGACACATTCCCTTAAAATTTTCTAATGCACATATTGTACACCATCACAATATGTGTAGTCACTGGATCTAATAAAGAGCATTAAACTGTCCTCCATGGACTCCAATCTTGATTTCACCCAGTAAGGCTGCCTTCACACCAACGTATTTGCGCATGCAATATGCAGTGAATAGAACCCATTGATTTCAATAAGTTCATTCACATGCTGTAATTTGACTGCGCATTTCAGCCGTGCAAAAAAATAAAGAACATGCTCTATTTTTCTGCATACCAGTAGTCTCCACAGAAGCCAATGTGGGTGTGCAAATGCATGACCAACATGCAAGAAGTTGTGTGAAACACTGCATAAGGCCTCATGTCCACGAGTGGTTCGGGTTCCATGGGCGGGAGCCCCGCCGCAGGATCCCACCCTGTCTGCGGCACGAGGACATTAGTTAACAGTCCAGATGATTGTGGGTCATCCATCGTCTCCTCCGTGCATTTGGGTGGGTACGCCGGCATGTGGGCATACACGCCAGCCGGCACGCTTCCCACACATGCGCAGTGGAGATTTTTTTTTACATCTCCTACTTTCCCGCGGGAGCCACAGCACACCCAGAGTGACCGTTCCGGGTGTGCCGCAGATCACACGGCTTCCATTAACTTCAATGGAAGCCTTTCCTGCAGGATCCATGCCAAAACAGACCATGCTGCGACTTGTTTTCCGGACCGGAGGGTCAAGAAAACAAGCCCGCATGCTTTATTTAAGCTGTGGGCGCTCATGAATAGTCTATGAGCAGCTTGAACTCCGGATTATCTGAGCAGGTACACCACGCAGATCCCGGAATTCAAACCTGCCCGTGGACATGAGCTCAATGGCGCTAAAAAAAGAACACATCTGAAACTAAATAGCCATTTCAATAATTGCATTTTTTTGCTGTGCGCAAATGAACATGCCCTGTGGGAGGAAAAAGTACAGTAAAAGACACTGATATGCATGCAAAAAGACCTCGTTCATAGGGCAAAAATGTGGAGCTAAGGCATGCGCAGTTGTGCTTACACCCTAATCACTCGGAAGTTGTGCCAGATTTCAGTTCTCAATTTATTTGCCCCACTTGAATACTGTATTGTATGTCCCATATCAGCAATCTCCAACTTGTATCTGATGGGAAACTGCAACTCTCAGCAATTTCTACACAACACAACAGTACTTATGTGTTACAATGGCTTTAGAGATGAGCAAGCATAGTCGCCCGAACTTGATGCTCGTTCGAGTATTAGGGTGCTCGAGATGCTCGTTACTCGAGACGAGCACCACGCGGTACTCGTCTCGATTAAACGAGCACTGACCATTGAATTCAATGGAGCCGGCAATAGAGCCGGCTCCATTGAAAGCAATGGGCTGCCGGCGATCGCGGGATTAATTGTCGGGAAGGGCTTAAATATATAAGCCCTTCCCTGCAATTCATCCAGAAATGTGTAAAAAAAAATATATATATACTCACCTTGTCCCGGCAGAAGAATGTTAGCCCATTGAATTCAATGGAGTCGGCAATACAGCCGGCTCCATTAAAAGCAATGGGCTGCCGGCGATCGCGGGATGAATTGTCGGGAAGGGCTTAAATATATAAGCCCTTCCCTGCAATTCATCCAGAAATGTGTAAAAATAAAAAAAGATATATATACTCACCTTGTCCCGGCAGACAGAGTTCAGCGCCGCCGGCCAGCAGTGGGTGTGAAGGGGGTGTGAGTCAGACATGCCCCTGATTGGCTCAGCGCTGAGCCAATCATAGGCAGATCTCACTCACACCCATTCATGAATTCATGAATGGGTGAGTGTTGCCTCTGATTGGCTCAGCGCAGCTCTCAGCTGAATGACAGCAGTTCAGCACCACAGTGCAGGGGACAGCAGGAAAAGACGCAGCTGTGCCCCGGCAGCTGAAGGGAGGTGAGTATCTATTTTTTTTTTGTTTTTTAAATCACTTTTAATTCATTTCCAGGGAATGGCTTATATGTAAAGCCCTTCCCTGAAAAAGAATTCAGGTGTGCCAGCGGACCATTGTCTTCAATTGAGTCGCCGGCAGCAGCAGCTGCTCCATTGAAAAAAATGCCTGCATTTTTATTCTTTTTTACACTAAAATCTTTCTTTTTCAGGTAAGGGCTTATATTTTTAAGCCCTTCCCGAAAATTCATCCCACGCTCGCCGGCAGCCCATTGCTTTCAATGGAGCCGGCTGTATTGCCGGCTCCATTGAATTCAATGGGCTAACATCGTTCTTCTCTGCCACAGCTGTTACAGCTGTGGCAGAGGAGAACGATCGTTATGCTGACAGTGGGGGGGGGGGGGGGGGGAGTCTCACTCTTGCCACTATTGTGGCTTAATAGTGAGACCTGCATGTTGCTCCTCGCCTGCCCTATCCATTTCTGTGTTTTTTACATGACTTTGGTGATTTGTTAAGATTTTCCCAAATGAAAACCTTAGCGAAGCACCAGTCATATACAAAAATGCTCAAGTCACCCATTGACTTCAATGGGGTTCGTTACTCGAAACGAACTCTCGAGCATCACTGAAAGTTCGACTCGAGTAACAAGCACCCGAGCATTTTGGTGCTCGCTCATCTCTAAATGGCTTGTTTTGCCTTTTGATGCATGAGTACAAATGATTTCTGTTCTCCATACTGCTTTGCAAAAGTAATTAATTGGTACATTTTCATATTACCTTACATTTTTGCAATTCTACCCTTCTGATCATGTTTGAATGCCTACTGTAAATGGAATAATAGTTCACTAGTTGAAACTGAGCCTTTAAATTGTTGCAAATGTGAGATTGTGTATGTTAGGATGTCAAATTCTTTCACAAATTGTCTAAACTGCAAGCATCCGTTCATTTATTGTAATGACGAATATGACCAGATAAGCAGCAAAAAGTAATATTTTGCTAAATCCAGACATTGAAGAATGAGTCTTACCATTTGTATTTCTTAGGCTCCCAGCATCACAATCCTTCTTGCACTTGACAATGTTTCCAGAAGATGTGCTTCATGGATGGTCACTGATTTTTCTTGCTTTGCCTATATTGACTGCTTAGGATTCTAATAGTTTTTAATTTAAGACCAGCAATGAATGTCTGCTGACTTGAAATATATGAGATGATGTGGGGACTACATCATTGAATGGCATTGATTATGCACTAGTTGTTTTATTTAGACTCAGGGCAATAGCCATCAATATTGTTCCTGGAAATACACAGCATATCTAACTGCAGTAAAATTTCCTTTGTTGCTAAAACTTGGCAGTACTGCTTTGTGGCAAAGATAGCAAATATATATACAAGGGGGTACCCAAAAGAAAAAGGAATTTTCTTCTGGTGGGCAGGGTGTTACTAGTACAGGCTTTGGGCTCTTTCACACGATATAGCTGCCCATCTGATGCATTGGTTTACCATGCATCAGTTCAGATGGGCACATTTCCGCAGCGTGAAAACGTCCGGCCGGCAAAGATAGCACATTCCGGTCAGGCATTTTTACGACGGCCAGAAAAGATAGTTCAGGAACCATTTTTCGGCTGGATTATGGCGGTGGCTCCCATATACTCCTATAGGAGCCTATGGAAGCTGCTGGAGAAGGGAGGTGGGAGAGAGTTTAGCAGCCTGTCTGCTACACTCCCACTCCCTTCCCTCTCCTCTCCGCCCTTTGCTGGCTGTTTGCAATGGGAGGGGGTCGGACGGGGTGGAAGCTAGCTGCTAATCTCCCGCCCCATCCTGCCCCCTCCCATTGCTGGCAGCCAACAAGGGACAGAGAGGGAACAGGAGCTTAGCACACTAGTTCCCACCCCTTCTCACCCCTTCCCCTTGCCGACAGCTGGTGAGGTAGCAGAAAGGGGAAGGCAGTTAAGCAGAGCCTCCCCCTGCTCCATGGTATCCCGGGCTTGGCATATACTTGCCGGACCCGGGTTGTCTAAACAGGCACACAATCAGGAGAGGCAAACGTGACTTGGTGGCAACTGCCTCTTGTTCACGTGAGTTTTGGTCGCGATGTGGCCATGGCAAGGCTGACTGAAAATTGCCTACACTCGTGTGAAAGAGCCCTTATGTTGCTAGGTAAATGTCTTCAGAACCCTTCTGAGGTGGTATACCAGGCAATGTTGTTGGGGAAGGTTGCATTCGGCTCCAGTTATTTTTTTTTCCAGAAGTTGTTCAGTTTTTCACCTATTTTGTGATGGCTGTTTCATATGAACAACGTGCTGCTGTGAAATTTTGTTTCATGTTCAACTGCTCAAAGAAAATTTAAAGGTGACATGTCATCAGAAAACGACCTATTATATATAAAAAAAACTTTTTTTGTGTTAAAAATATTTTTTAGGAATTTTTGGTGATTTTTTAAAAAAATTGATCATAATCTCTGGTTTAAAAAAACCCTAAAATCCTGCATTTTTTATGCTGACCACAGAGACTAACAATATGCTGATACTTTCTGATCTGTAGAGAAAGCTTTACAGCAGTCATCTCGCTAATATGACAAGCAGGATTATAATAGAACACAGGATGTACCATTCCCAACAGGTATATGGTAAAAATGTTGCACAGACTGAGATCAGGTGAATTCGGAGGGTGAGGCAAGTGCATCATGTTGTTTTTCATCAAAAATTGCTCAACACTCAGCGCTACTTGGGCAGGAGCGTTGTCATGATGGAGAAAAACAGTCACCTGTTCGCCCACACAGTACTGAGTATTGAGCAATTTTGACAAAAAAAATGGCATGACACCCTTGCCTCATCATCTGTATTCACCTGACCTCGCTCTGCGCAACTTTTTTTTACGAATGCTTTGAGCAGTGAAAGAAGAAGTAGAATTTCACAGCTGCATGTTGTTCGCCCTACGTTCTTTGTGTAAGCCTAGAATTTTAAAGTCTGCTGCCTTGCTATTGTGGACATGTTCTCCAGTGCCTGCAACCAGTAAAGTCTGCATTAAATGTCTTCAGGTTTTTGTTCCACCATTTGCACAACACCTTGCATCTGCCAACCACCTGCCTTACATTTATACTGTAGTTGGTACAGTAAGAATAATTTTATTAAGAAACATACAATTTCACAAATTTCAAACACTCCAAGGAGTCAATTGTGTGATATAAATTTGGAGAAAACAATGTTTATTGAAAATATTTTGTAAAAGCTGGTAAATTAATGTTGATTATGATGCTAAGTAACATAAAACAGAATTTCATTTAGATTCTTTTAATACAGAAACAATGTGACCTGATATGTGACAGCAAAAATATAATAAAGAACATGTACAAAATGTTGTATGGGGGTAAACAGACTCCCTGTGCCTGCGGAGCTGCATGCACTTCATACCTCATCATATAGTACTTTAGGGGAGAATTGCTCTGCAGTATGTGGTCCAAGGTTGCTACACTATAACCTTCTTCCCATCCAATTCAAATCCAGCATAACAAAAAAAAACATATACCTCAATAGGTAATAATCAGGCATATGGAGGTTCAGTAGGGATTTAACCCTTTCCAGTCCAATTTTGGATTCAGGGCTTCCTAAAAGGCTTTCTCTTTTTGCTGTTATACAATGGTGCCATCTGCTGGCTAAAGCCAGTGTGTGTGCGCCAGAGAGGCTCCGACAGCGGAGTGGCTGGCAACAGACGGTAAGAATACCCTGTCGGACGTCTTCTGACATTGGAGCTGTACAAGCTTCAATGAGAATGTAGGAAGACGTCAGACAGTGGATTGGAAAGGGTTAAAGAAATCTATAAGTATTATAGTGATATATTATAGTTCTACACAACGCAAAGGTTATGCAAAGCCATATTTTTTCATGTGATAGTTTTGAGAGTATACCAAAAATGGTGTGATCAAGGAAAACATTCAATGACAAGGCATCCTGTGAATTTAAGCAAAATTGACAAAATGGGTCAGAGGAGAAGATTAAGAATCATTCCGAGAAACAAGCAGTACACGGTCAAGCAAATTTCAGCTGTATACAATGCTCCAACTAATATGTCTGAGTTATCATTGCTTAGCATGGATGGGCTATAACAGCTGATGACCAGTTCGAGAGTTTTTGAGAGATTTTCATAAACAATTCATATAAGCTTTTATTTGTCTGCTTTAGTCCCAGCTGGACGGAACCAAGTTTCAGTAAACTCCTACACCAATTTTGGGGTATTCAATTGCAATGCAGCAAGTTAGAGCCCTGACTTTCATCCTCAAATGTGTCCTGGAGGATCCTTCTCTCCCCATAAACTCAACGAAGCCCACTATGCATAGAATATATTCTCAAACTGATTAGTTAAGTAGCAATTTTGTCGGACAGTGATTGGCAGGCATAGTCACATGATGTCTTAGTCTAGTACTCTTAGGGCGAGCACCCACTGGCGTTTGCGTTTTCCGCGGGAAAAAAACGCAGCGTTTTCGCCGCGTTTCCCGCGGTTTTTCCGCCCGCTTTCCGCTGCGTTTTTCGCGGCGTTTTCGCGGCGTTTTCGCGGCTTTTCCATTAATTTCCATGGAGAAAAATAAGGACACATATGCAACTGACAGCTCCTATGTTAAAAACGCAAACGCAACGCAAAAAAAACGCCAGTGGACAGGAACACATGTTATCTCTATGCCTGTGCAGGAAAAACGCAAAACGCAGGTAAAAAAACGCCAGTGGGTGCTCGCCCTTAAGTGGCACCACAATAGTGCCAAATTGTAGCTCTGAGTGTTGAGGAGTTTATATTGTTTTCCAATAGATTTCTTATGAGGGTGGAAGTTCCCCAATGATATAGCTTGTATCAAATCTAAAGAGGCTGAGCACATCTTACTAAATGTTTCTGTGGACCCCCATGGAAAATTTCTGATTTTGTGGACATTTACCAGGCAAACTTTCACAACAGTAAATGTAGTATATGACATTCTAAGATGTTCTTGTAAACATCTTTTGTGTTTTCCTCAATAATGGCATATTTTCTATCTCTTGACGCATCAAAGCATCCCAATGCCATAACACAACCATCATCATGGGTGGTTGTTGGTTTCCCCTTCTTAATATATTGTGATGTATCTACAATATGCCAGACATAATGGGATTTGTGTTCTCCAGTGTTCTATTTTTACTCCAGATGGGTTGGATAAGCCACAACTACATATCTTTCTTTTGCAAATGTGACAGGAACATTGATTTTAGTATTTGATGCCTGATATTACTCTCCCTCTAAAGTTCTTTTCATGTACTACTGGGATGGTATTTGATTTTTTAATAGGTTGTTGCTATGCTTTTGGAATAATTTTGACCATCTAGGACTTCTGGGATAATGTATCCAGGGTTCCAAGTCAGCTCCATAACCTCTCATGTCTCTAGACCCAAATATATATATAAACTACACCCAAATTTCATATGTAGTCTGAGTTTTAAAGGTTTTTGTTTTCCATAGATAGAGGTGTTTGATGTGCAAGTTGTCACTTTGCTGATAAGCAAAGACCTCCTACTAAGAAAACTTCAGTTGGGCTCTTTTTAAGCAATTTAGGAGTTAACCAATCTTGTAGTTTAGCTATGCAGGAATTTATAGCTAGTGATGGGTCATTGACTTTGAGCTTAAAGGACAGGTATACTTGTGTGTTGTCTGCGTACCATCAGTATGCCAGAACTGTGACTGCATTATTTTGCCTAATTGTAGTATGAAAACCTGAAACAGCCTTAGAGATAAAAACCAAGCCCTCTGATTCTATATATTTTCAGCTATCTGGTGAGAAGGAAGATGAACCAAGAGAGACTCTTTATGGTCTGTTGGCCAGGAGAGAACTAAACCACTGAGTCACTGTGCCATTAATTCCACAAAACTCCTTAAGTCTATGCCTCTGTTAGCTGCTTTAACACTTATATTATAAGTACACATTTCAAAATCAAGGTGGGGCCTTTTACTGGGTAGGCCCAACAATTATCATACCCTACCTATACTCTATCTTAATACAAGCACTAAACTGACTACCGGTGCTATGCTGCCAATATACACAGAACTCATGACTACTACAGAGGGAACACCATTACTTTGTGGGGCCACAGAGGGAACCCCAGGATTTTGTGGGGCTACAGAGAGGACTCCAGAACTTTGTGGGGCCACAGAGCAAACCCAAAGTTTTTCTGGAGGTGGTTCATTGGGGGTAGTGGTAGGAAAGTACAGAGACATGTCAGCTATGGTGATTTGGGCCCACTTAAAAAACAAAACTTAAAATGGACAACACCAATCAAACAAGACGCTACCTGTGCTCACTAGAGGTAACTGCACTATAATCACTATCATTGTATAGAGTTGATATCTGACTAGTATATGGTGACTGTTCTATTCAGAGATATACTGCTGCAGAGCTACTGTATCTAAACCCATCATGTCATATATATGCTGTCGCTAATATATATATTTCTTTTTGGGTGGGAGTGGGTGGGGGGTGAGTCTGACTTTTCCCATGGAGCCCCATGACTTATGTACACTTGTGCTGACTACCTATACAAAAGGACACCATAATGTCTGTCTTTCTGCCTTGGTAACAGCATTGCTACCAGGGTTGTATACCGAGTCCTTGCATCAGTGCCTATTAGCCAGTAGTAAGAAGCAAGGATGTCAACTGAGGAAAACAAAGTGCCCTCTGCACTTAATTAAGATTGATGCTTGAAGAAGACTCTTCATATTCCTGGGCCTATAGCAGAGCCAGGCACATCACTGGTGGGGAAATAACTACCCCATGACCTGTGTCTATCAGCTCTTGTATACAACAATCATTCCAACAAACAATTTGCATTCCAACATGGAGGCAATTTGAAAAGACGAAGCAACAAGCCAATATTAAATTCACCCCCAACTTTCAGGGATCCAATGATATTTAGGTTGGGGATTGGGAATAAACTGCATTTATCCAGCTTTCCTGAATGCAAATTTGTATTGTGTTGCTTTGAATAACAATATGCATGCATAATTGTAATCTTTTTTGTCACTTTCGATTACATTGAGTAAATGTTAATCAAAGGAAGAGATTAATTTTCCCAATAGTACCTGTGGCCCACAAATAAAAAAAATGATAAACCACAGGCAAGGGTTTTATAATCTGTGCAGTATTAGAACAGTTAATCACAAGGAGCCATTCTGAAAATCCACAGCACTGTGCTGGAAGTGTTAGACTCTGTGTGAATGTTAAATAGAATCCAAGAGGCATAGTGATATCCGCTAAAGTGAGCAGAGAATATCAATTGTATTTATAATTACAAACAGCTAAAACATATTGCTGTAGTGCAGTCTTCTCAGTGGAAATATACCGTGTGTGCTTCCAGTTTTGCAAGAGTAACTTGGATTTAGGCATGAGATAAAGCAATCTCCCTGACACTGAAAGCTCTAATGGAAATGTACTGTGATTATTTTTTTCCTGTGTTCATTGTTTTGAGACAAAGCTTAAGGAAACATAATATAATTTGTAACATAGAATTCTCATTGTGTTCTAGTAAAAAGGTATCAGCACCCTATTTATTCTATTTCCTCTTGTTCATATAGCGCCAACATATTTTGCAGCACAGTAAACAGAATAAATTATCGTTCACATTAGTCTCTGTTCCCAATGGGGCTCACAATCTAAATTTCCAATCTATCCCACATTTAAGTTATTTCTCCCAACCCCCACCCCCTTTCCCCATCCACATATGAAATTGGTGGGTCTGGCCGATCAATATCTAATCTGTATGGCCAAATCTTACATAATGGGGCATTCTGGATAGAAATCCAATTTGTCTAATGTTTTTGGAGTGTGGGATAAAACATTGAAAGATGACATGCCATAAGTAAGAACAATTGAGTTTTAGACTGGCAAGCACATGGAGATTTGTTTACCTTGCTGCACTGTCATTTCTTGCCTTCTACTGTTAGTCTGTTGTTGGGGCAGTTGTTATGTAACTGTCCCATAGCTGATCTAGCTGACCACATTTCTCGGCTCAATCTTGTCTGGAAAGGAATGGGATTATGAGCATCTCTTTAAACTTCCCTGGCTTCTGCAGTGTGTTGCTGGTGATTGTGTAGCTATGTGTGTCTGAATCTAGTTTTCTTTTTATACTTCTAGTTGCTTGTTTCTAGTCTAGCCTTGCCTTCTTGTTAGTATAGTTTGTTGCTTTGATTGTTTCCAGTCTAGTTCTTGCTCAAAGCCTTGAAGTTTGTTTGCTTATTCCCAGTTTGTATCTGCCATGTCTGCTTCTTGTTCAGTTGCTTTTTTGTGTCTGGGTTCTAAGTGTACTCTCATTTGTTTCTCAGGGTCAGTATTTTCAGTTAGGAATATCATTGAAGAGATTTGAAAATCACTCAGGGAGAGTGGTGTCTGGTAGTGTTAAGCAAACTTTTGAAAAGTTCAATTTGGACGGTTTGCCGAACTTCGACAAAAAGTTTTGTTTGGTTCAAATTAGTTCAAACCAAAAGTGAACTTCACAAATACCTCTAAAACTGGTGTATAAACCTGTCTAAGAGCCATAAAAGTGATCATCTTTCATTAATAAAGATTTCAACCTAGGACCCCAGCACTGCAAGGTAACAGTACTAACACTGAGCCACTGGCCTCTTCTACCTCTGGAGGAAAAGAAGGTCTTCGAAAGAGGAAGCACTGCTTGTTCTAGATTCAAATCTGAGCAAGGACAACATCTACCTGGAGTTTGTATGAATGTTCACAGAAACCCACACAAATATCCATGCAGATGTTATTCTTAGTCAGATTTGAACCAAAGGCCCAATGCTGCAAGGTAACTGTGCATTTATAGCAGAGGAATTTTAGTGGGCTTCGCCAAAACAAACCACCCAGGTACACACCAAACTTTTAGCAAAGTTTGAATCGAAGAAAAGGTTCAACTATTTCAGTTCACTAAACACAAGCGCCTGGCATTAAGATTAGAGTCAGGGGTATACTAGGGAACGACTTAGGCAGAGCTAGCATTAGGGTTAGGCCTCATGCAACCAGGGCAAATTGAGCAGCGGATTCCGCGCTTGTCAGCAGGCATGGGCAATCCACTGCTCAATGTGCCCATTGATGTGTGTGGAAATTCCTCTCTCCACGCACACCAGCAGATTTTATTTGCGGCTGCTCCGCACCGAAATAAAGTCGCAGCATGCTTTATTTTTCTGTGAATACCACAGGGACGGCTTCCAATGAAGTCAGTGGAAGCCATCCCTGTCGTGGAACACCCACAGCTGTCACTGCGGATGTGCCGAGGATCCGTGGGAAAGCAAAAGGTTCAAAAAAACTTTAAAGCAGCACTGCGCATGCTCCCGGCGCGTCGGCCAATGTGCCCGGACGTATCTGTCATGCTGAAGAAAGAAAATCCGTCTGCATCCGAGGAGACCCGCGCTGGATCCGGAGAAGTAAGAACCAGTCTTTTAATGCCTATGTCGGCTAGCACGGGGAGATTCCACTGTGGAAACAACGTTAGCAGCCAGGAAACAGGACTGTTATATGTGAAGTAAAGTTTTACAATCCAATGTCCAGATGACTTTGTTACACACTTTTGCAACATGCTTTAATGGGTTATTAATAAAGTAATTTTTAATCTATAGGGATGCTGGATTACATCTTCTGTTTCAAGGTAAATATCCAGAGGAAACCTGTGCAAACATGGGAAAAGTACACAGTATGCAGTGGTAGTCTGAGACATTTCCCTCTAGTCTTTGATGGACAAGCGCTGATGTCAGCATTATTTTCTCCTGCAAGTCCCTTGCTCCAAATATAGGGTGGAATGTCTCAGATTATTGAAGCACACTTTGCATAGGGTAGCATGAGTATTTGATAACCATTTTATAAACATGAAGAGGAGACTGGGAATGGGACAAACTGCAGCAGCAAAAATGAAAAGGAGGGTACCAAACATGTTACCTACATACAGATGTAGTAACGCCTGTGCCTATTCATGTGTGTACATTTGTATTGATATATACCCCATTCAGATCTGTTTCATTATGCATGAAGAAGGATCTTGAGATGTCTGAAAGTTTGCAATAAGATCATGTATTTTTGTTAGCCATTAAAAGCTATCATATCCACAAGATTACTTGGTTTCTCTTACTAAGAACAATCACATCCTTTCAGAATGGCATGCTACATCGGTAGTATAGCCCACCCACCACGTTTAGGCCTCGGTCAGACAGGCGTTTTTTCGCACGATTTGCGGATCGCATAACGAATGCGCATCTACAAAATCGGGTGACCGGGGCCGACGATTCGCTGAAAAATCTGCAGCTAGCAGCGTTTTCGGCGAAACGACCCAGCGCTGCCCGCTCTCCTTGCTACAGCTGTGGCACAGCTGTGGCAGAGGAGAACGATGTTCGCCCATTGAATTCAATGGAGCCGGCAATACAGCCGGCTCCCTTGAAAGCAATGGGCTGCCAGCGAGCGCGGGATGAATTTTAGGGAAGGGCTTAAAAATATAAGCCCTTCCCTGAAAACCATCCTAAAATGTGTAAAAATAAAAAAAAAAGGATACTCACCTTTTTATTGCAGGCGGAGTTCAGCCGCGTCCGGCCAGCAGTTCTCCTGAACTGCTCTGTGTAGTATTCAGCAGGCGGGGATTTAAAATTGGTCACAGCCCTCACCAATCAGAGGCAACTCTCACTCACCCATTCATGAATTCATGAATGGGTGAGTGAGTGCTGCCTCTGATTGGCTGAGCGCAGGGACCAATCAGAGGCAGCTCTCAGCTGTCATTGAATAGCTGAGAGCTGCCTCTGATTGGTCCCTGTGCTCAGCCAATCAGAGGCAACACTCACTCACCAATTCATGAATGGGTGAGAGCTGCCTTTGATTGGTGAGGGCTGTAACCAATCAGAGGCAGCCCATTCAGCAGGCAGGGATTTTAAATCCCCACCTGCTGAATACTACACAGAGCAGTTCAGGAGAGCTGCCGGACGGACGCGGCTGAACTCCGGCTTCAAGAAAAAGGTGAGTATACTTTTTTTTTTTTTTTACACATTTTAGGGTGGTTTTCAGGGAACGGCTTATATTTTTAAGCCCTTCCCGAAAATTCATCCCGCGCTCGTTGGCAGCCCATTGCTTTCAATGGAGCTGGCTGTATTGCTGGCTCCATTGAATTCAATGGGCGAACATCGTTCTCCTCTGCCACAGCTGTTACAGCTGTGGCAGAGGAGAACGATCTTTAAGTATATGTTCTCAATGGGATCGGCGCTGCTGCCGCCGGCCCCATTGAGCACATATATAGAACACAGCGATGCACAGAACGCAGATAGGCCCGTTCTGCAAATCATTGTCCTATAATTTATCGCACATCCGCATAAAAAGCGGACATGTGAGCGATCCCATGGCGAAGCACTGGGTCTATATATGCGCATGCGCAAATTGCGCGAAAAAATGCCCGTCTGACCGAAGCCTTAAGCTGCAATATGCTAATTGTGTAGCACAGGCACTGTCACTTAGTTTGAACAATGGCTGCGCTACCCAATTAGTGTAACTGCGGTGTGTCGCAGCTGAGCATAAACCTTATCTTAGTAGCCTGCTAATGCAAGATGTGTTAGCACTGCTACATTTGTATTTTGCATGTATGATTAAATTTTTGGGGTGAACTGGAAAGTCGCTTTGAAGTAAATCTTTGTATTTTATCTCACGCTCTTTTTTTGGTCCAAAACTGTGTGTTGATTTTTTTTTTTAATACAGCTACAGAGCTTTAAATTGTTTGCATAGACATGGATTTAAAAGATAATATTTGACTGCCTTTAGCCCCAAAAGTGGGATCTGGGAAGCTTATTGTAGATTGTCCTGTTACTGAAATCAGTCCAAGTAGTAGGCAGGTATCTCCTATCAGAAAAACATTAAGATAAATTAAGAAGTGAATTGATGAAAATTTTTGAACATATTATCAACTTATCCACATATTTTATACTCATAAATGAACAGGAAGGCACAAGTGGGAAGCTAAAATGTAACTTGAAGACGTTGGACCAGGATTCAAAATCTGTAAGGTCCACCAACTCTATTTTGATCCACTGGTAAGACTGCAACCTTTACACCCCCTAAACTAATGTTTCTGTTGGTAAAAGTATGAAAGTTCATCATATAAGATAAGAGGGTCATTCATGTAGTTAAATGAAAAATAGAAAGTGAGAAATGTTCGAAAAAATTGACTATTTTAATCCAAGAGATGTTCCTCAAATATCAGGATGATTTCTAACAATTTTTCCTACAATGACAGACATTTTATAAACAAAATAATATTAAAGAGGTATCATAGTTGAGATGGAAATGCTACTCCTCAGGGTGGTCAGGAGTATGGAAATGGCTGTGAGGGCTGTGCTGCGCTGTTTCCATAATTCCTAAAGAAGTGAATGGGAGTTACAGAAACAGATTAGCACAGTACATCATGCTGTTTCCATAACAATGTACCTCCCATTCACATATATGGGAATTATGAAATCAGTGCTGACAACCGTTTCTGTAACTCATAGCTGCCTTATGGAGCTAGTCTGGGAGTTATTGAGCTTGGTTCTTGAGATAGGTTTAGGTCACAGACGTATGACCTGAATCTATCAGACTTTTATTGCATATCCTGTGCATGTGCCACAAAAACATCAGATGAGAATCCCCTTTAAACTAAATATATAAGAATTATTTTCCTTGTATAAAAATCTCTCTATCTGCACAAACATTTTAAAGAAATTTTACTTTTCTTGACAAGAAGATTGCAGTTATTTTTTGTTTTGTATCAAAGCTTTAAATGCTACGGACACCGTTGGGTGGGTAGGGTTGGCATACATTTTCACTTAAATGCATGTATTTTTGCACTTACAATCATTTTTTGCAATAGGGCTTCATTATAAATTGTGTACTGCTTGTCTTCTGCAGCTTCTACTTATCAGTGTATATAGAAACTGCAGTATAAGTTTCAAAAGAAGATCTGTTTGTGAGGCTAGACTGACAGCTTTGTTTCTCTCAACTGCAGTCTTATCAGGTGATTTATGACAACAGCAAAATTTATTTAGAAGTGGGAAAACCCATTTAAAAGAAAAAATTGCCCCCATAAAGCCATAGCTTTTAATACAGTGAAAATGTACTCTTGTAGTTGTCACTCTTTTCTTTTGACACAGTTTCTGGTAGTTATGTGAATTTTCTGTTTGCCTCTATATTTTTAGCAGTAAGCTAGCATGCGAAAAAGTCTCTTCTCTGCTTAAAACAAATAATCACTAATAAACTCTATTTCATTGGAACTGCTGGCTTAAGGCCCTCTTACACCCAATGATTATTGTTTGAACGAACGAGCGACTGAATGAATTAACAACTTCTTAGCATAAAATGCTGTGCATTAAAATGTACAGATATAATCATTTGAAATAATATCTGTTTTCCTGTTTAACTAAAGTAAATTCAGTATATGTTTTTTGCTCAATTGGGTGTGTGTTTATGCGAGGGAAATTCTGGCCAGCAGGATTTTAATTAGTGTGAAGAAAATTCATTGTCTTCTGCTTGCATGAGTAAACAAGTAATCATTGTGTTTTGCAAGGTAAACAATCACCCCTCCCCTCAAGTTTTTCAAGTGATTGCCATTCAAATGGAATGAATAATGAACTACCTAACAACTATTTTTATGCAGGCTAAAACTCAGTAATAAACGACAACTGAACAAATAGTGCCCGACGGCCGTGCCTTTACACATGATGATTATCGCTCACTTTCGCTCATTTTAACAAACTTTAAGCGATAATCGTTACATGTAAATGGGCCTTTAGTTAGCTAAGTTGGTAAAATTGCTGGTCAACTGCATAGGGAATCATAAAACATAATCATAGTCTAGAGGGATGCATGCTCACTAGAGATGAGTGAGCATACTCGCTAAGGGCAATTACTTGAGCGATCATTGTCCTTAGCGAGTACCTGCCCGTTCGGAAGAAAAGATTCGGGTGCCGGCGGGGGAGAGCACGGGGGAACGGAGGGGAGATCTCTCTCTCCCTCTCCCCCCCACTCCCACCTGCTCACTCCCGCAACTCACCGCTCACCAGCGCCGGCACCCAAATCTTTTCTTCCGAGTGGGCAGGTACTTGCTAAGGACAATGCTCGATCGAGTAATTGCCCTTAGCGAGTATGCTCGCTCATCTCTAATGCTCACAGATAAAAAAAAATACTAAATTCATTAAAAGACCTTAAATTGTTGAATAGGGATAGTATGACATCACTTCACTACTATGTATTTACAACTGTAATAATAGGATGATGCAATAAAAATTATATAGTTTTTTTTTATTTTGGAAGAGTGATATATAAAAATGAACATTGTGTCTATCATGTCTGAACTTGGTGAGAGCAGATATGAAATGTTGGCTAGAGAAGATCAATCCACTGACCTCTCTCTTTATTTATCTTTCTTCTCTAATTATGTGAAGAAGCCAATGGTCTGCTTATATCACTGTAGAGACATTTCCATATTGGTGTATTCATCATTGCACTCCGAGCATGCTTGGAACATGAAAAACAAAGAAATCAGGATTGTAATACTAGGCAGTGACTGACGTAAATTATCTCCCTCTTACCTCCGGCTGGCTGTACTCCACCTTTCCCCTGACATCCCTACCATTAACACTCCCCCTGACAAATGTGCTCACTGGACTTGTGGGGATCAATCCTCTCTGAAGGCAAACACACCCTTTGCGTTCTGTGACCTGTATAAATGCACTCACTCCCTACAAGTCCAGTGAGCACTCTTGTTAGGTGGAGTGTTAATGGAAGTGATGTCAGTTAATAAGTATTAGAAATTGTGTGGCCTCTGTACAGTGATAACAGCAGATTCTGTATTTAAATGGGCACTACATTTTCAAATTAGTCATGCTTAAATGAAGGCCAGTATGATAACTAGCAAAACTGCTATTTATTTTATCTAACATTACATTTTTGTGCCGAAAAATTTACTCTAAATTGTTGTCTTCTTGCCTCCTAGCTTGAGTGTTGGTCATTTGTCCATCATCCCTTTCCCACATGGGGTTCAGCATGATTGGTGTTTATTGGTGCCTTCCCTGAAGATGGTCTGGACACCTGATCTCCCTGTCTGCATGCTTTGTGGGCCCCTGCTCCCTTCCCTTTCATCAGGTGTGGCATCCAGACATTTGATTTCTTGTATGCTATCTGGTGGATTATTTCTGACAACATATTCCTTTGTGGCAGATTTGTGTCTGATGCTCTTGCCACTTGAACTAGCTCCTGTTTTATCTATACATGCATGAGGTGCTGAGTGGGGTTTACCTTGTCTGTGAGGTGAGCAAACTTTAGGTTTGAACAAGGTCCAGCTCAGTATATGTATGCAGGTGTGGACTGCACCTGGTGAGAACAATGCCTTGCTCTGTGTAGGTTTCCTTTATTTTGCAGTTACTAGGTGTTAACTGTCCTATTTCAGTGTGTTTGTTGTATTTTTCTTGTCTGGTGTTCCTGCCTGATACCATCTAGGGTGAGCCAGGCCCTTAGGCTCGAGCGTGGGGCCTTCCCTATTGGGACGATCACCCCACTTGTAGGCAGGGTCCCCTTTTCCTGTGCTGTAGTCATCTTGTTAGAGTAGAAACTGACAACGCAATGAGGACCCTTGACATGTGTTTGTGAGCATATGTATTCTGGCCAAAATAAGTTACTAGCCAAAATGCCTTGTGCTTACTTAGGGCGAGCACCCACTGGCGTTTTTTTTACCTGCGGTTTGCGTTTTTCCTGCACAGGCATAGAGATAACATGTGTTCCTGTCCACTGGCGTTTTTTTTGCGTTGCGTTTGCGTTTTTAACATAGGAACTGTCAGTTGCATATGTGTCCTTATTTTTCTCCATGGAAATTAATGGAAAAGCCGCGAAAACGCCAAGAAAAACGCGCGGAAAAATCGCGGGAAACGCGGCGAAAACGCTGCGTTTTTTTCCCGCGGAAAACGCAAACGCCAGTGGGTGCTCGCCCTTATAGATATTTCCATCTGCTGATTGCAGACTGAGTATCTCACGCATTTGGTCATGAGTAGTGTGACTCTTGTCTTTTTTTTAAAATCCCTGCTCTGTTTTAAAGCAGGTGTTACCATGCAGGGCGGCGCTGGGTCCCGCGGCCGGCGCGCGCCGCTTCGAGCTCGGCTTCGGCGTCCCGGAGCTGTGCTGTCAGGGATCTCCCGGCGGCGTGGAGCAGCCAGCGTGCAGCAGCGTGGAGCAGCCAGCGTGCTGCGGCGTGGGCGTGTCCGCCCGTAGGGTGCCGCCCGCTCTCATCCACCTCCCTTATGCAACAGTGGGAGAGTCGGCTCCTCCCACTCTCCGCCCCTGGGCGGAGGCTTTTAGTTAAAAGGCTGGCAGTGACCTGAACTCACTGCCAGTTATTGGTTCTGCTAGCCTCTAGTCAGGTCTATTCTAGTCTGTCCTAGTTGCTTGTCAGTATCCTTTCGTTTGCCTGTGAGCTACACCTCCAGCCTTGATTCACCCAGTAGTTTTGTTGGTCTGTTACACCTGCCTCTTCTGTCGGCACTCTGTCCCCTGTTAGTAGTTCCATCCAGGTAGTCGCCAGGTCCCTAGCCAGCGCAGGGACTGCCGCCCAGTTGTCCGCCTGGGGTTAGCCAGGGCCGAGGCAAGTAGGCAGGGACAGTGGGGTGCAGGAGATCAGGGCACCCCAACTGGCGCTCGGGGGGCAGAGTGCCGTAACATAATAACTGGCCCTTTAAAACCGTTTTTGTCATGGAGGCGATCAGTTCCCTCACGAACCAGCTGCAGGCCCTGGTGCCTGTGATCCAGGATTTATCCGCCCGCATGGTGGCCCAGGAACAGCGGGGGGTGTCGCAGGGGTCGGACGCCTCAACCAGCCCCGAACCCAAGTGCCCTCTTCCCGAGGTGTTTTCTGGGGAGAGGAACAAGTTTTTTGTTTTCCGACAGGCGTGTCGCCTGTTTTTTCGCATGCGTCCCCGTTCTTCCGGGTCGGAGGCTCAGAGGGTCGGGCTGATAATGTCCCTGCTGCGGGGCTCGGCACAGACATGGGCTTTCTCCATCCCCGAGGGTTCCTCCTGCCTGCAGTCCGTGGACTCCTTTTTTCAGGAACTCGGGGGTATCTTCGACGAACCGGACCGAGCGGGGTTGGCGGTTTCACGGTTGTTGGCGCTGCGGCAGGGGTTGTCGTGTGTGGAGGATTATTGCTCCAACTTCAGACGCTATGCGGGGGATACGACATGGAACGATAGCGCGCTGAAGGACGTTTTTCTGCAGGGCCTCTCGGACGCAGTTAAAGACCTGTTAATTTCCCATCCCGTTCCCGGGTCCTTAAGGGAGGCTATGGAGCTAGCGGTGAGAGCAGATAGGAGGCTCAGGTCTAGGAAGCAGGACAGGCAGACCCGTAGAGTCAGGGAGGTCAGTGGCCCTGGTCCCTCCTCCTCCTTACCAGTCTCTGCGCCCGAGCCGATGGAGGTGGACCCGCTGGACCCCAAAGAGCGACGCCGGATCCGTTTGTTGCATCGTCTCTGCCTCTACTGCGGGAAAGCTGGACATCGGGTGATAACCTGCCCACTGAGGTCTCAACGCCCGCAGCCGGAACCGGCGGAAAACTCCGAGTCCTAGGCGATTGCAGGGAGGATCGCCTAGGACTTCAGGTACTTCCTAAACTTTTGGTACCGTGTCATGTTAGATTCCGGGATTTTTCCCGATCAGGGCGGGCGTTTATTGATTCCGGAGCAGCCGCTAACTTGATAAGTCTGGGTTTTGTCCGTTCTCTGATGGCGGAATTTGTGGCGTTGAAGACGCCAATTCATTTTACCAGCATTGATGCTACCCCTCTCTCTACAGGCTTGGTACGATGGAGGACCCCAAGATTACAGTTCACGGTGGGGGTCCTCCACTCGGAAGAACTGTCTTTCTTGGTTATGGAAAAAATGTCGGTTGATGTGGTGCTTGGTATGCCCTGGTTGGCACTGCACAACCCCCAATTTGATTGGTCCACCCGGGAATTGACTCATTGGGGGTCATCGTGTCACAATCACCTGTCTACCATAGCTGTGTGCTCCGCAGATACGGTGCTCATTCCGGAGTATTTGTCAGACTTTCAGGATGTCTTCTCCAAACGACTGTCTAAGGCTCTGCCCCCTCATAGGGAGTGGGACTGTGGTATCGACCTGATTCCCGACGGTCCCATCCCTAAGGGAGCCATTTTCAATCTGTCAGGTCGTGAGCATGAAGCCCTCAAGTCCTATGTCTCGGAAGCTCTGGCCAACCGACATATCCGGCCGTCCAGGTCCCCTGCCGGGGCAGGTCTCTTCTTTGTAGAGAAGAAGGACGGGACACTAAGGCCTTGTGTGGATTATCGGGCCTTGAATAAAATCACTGTGAAGAACCAGTGCTCCTTGCCCCTAATTCCTGACTTGTTGAATCAGGTGGTAGGGGCTCACTGGTTCTCCAAACTGGACTTAAGGGGGGCTTACAATTTAATTCGCATCAGAGAGGGAGATGAATGGAAGACAGCGTTCAACACCCCGTTAGGACATTTTGAATGTCTGGTCATGCCTTTTGGACTCTGTAATGCCCCCGCTGTGTTTCAGGGTTTTATGAACGCAGTCTTCCACGACTTCCTGGGGGTATTTCTGGTCATTTATCTGGACGACATCCTGGTGTACTCGCCTGACTGGGATTCACATGTGCGGCACCTGAGGTTGGTCCTGACCCGTTTGCGCGAGTATCAACTTTTTGTCAAATTAGAGAAATGTACATTTGGCTCTAAACAAGTATCCTTCCTTGGTTATGTAATTTCCCCCACAGAGATTCAGATGGAGTCTGATAAAGTAGCAGCAATCTCCCAATGGGTCAGACCCGACAACCTCAAGGCTCTCCAGCGGTTCTTAGGTTTTGCAAATTTCTACCGCAAATTCATTAGAAATTACTCAGTTATTGCTCAACCTCTGACCGACCTGACTAAGAAGGGGGCTGACTTGGGTAAGTGGTCGCCTGCAGCCCTTGAGGCCTTTAGCCGTCTAAAAACGGCATTCACGACTGCCCCGGTGCTAATACAGCCGGACGCACGACTACCCTTTTTTATTGAGGTAGACGCGTCGGAAGTGGGGACAGGAGCAGTATTGTCGCAGGAAGTCAGTGGGAGGTCTGGCTATAGCCCATGTGCGTTCTTTTCGCGAAAGTTCAATTCAGCAGAGCGCAACTACGACGTGGGTAACCGTGAATTGTTGGCTATCAAATGGGCTCTGGAAGAGTGGCGACACCATCTTGAGGGTGCTAGACACCCAATTACCGTATATACTGATCACAAGAATCTGGTATATCTCGCCAATGCGAAAAGACTCACTGCTCGTCAAGCCAGGTGGGCGTTGTTCTTCGCCAGGTTTAACTTCGTCGTGACATATATCCCCGGAGAGAAGAACGTGAAGGCGGACGCCCTGTCACGGAGTTTCGGGGTTCCAGACAGTGGGACCATGACTCCTGAGAATATCTTAGCCCCCGGCGTGGTGGTGGCAGTGTTAGAGTCTAACTTCGTCCCTCAACTACAGGATGCTCAGCAGGACGCTCCGTCAGGGGTGCCGGAGGGCAGATGGTTTGTGCCAGAGACCCTACGCCCTAGAGTCATGGATGAGTCCCACTCGTCGGCTCTCGCCGGGCATCCAGGGTTCCAGGGGACCCTGGAGCTTTGCTCCCGATACTTCTGGTGGCCAGGCATGTCTCAGGAGATCCGCAACTTTGTGAGGGGGTGCTCGGTCTGTGCTCGCAATAAGAGTCGGCGGCGTCCTCCGGAGGGTCCTCTGAGACCACTACCGGTTCCTTCCAGTCCCTGGTCTCACTTATCAGTAGATTTCATCACTGACCTACCAGAATCCCAGAAGTGCACCACTATCTTAGTGGTGGTCGACCGGTTCTCAAAGATGGCACATTTTGTGGCGTTAAAAAAGCTACCCTCGGCAAAAGAATTTGCCACGATTTTTGTAAAGGAAATAATTCGCCTACATGGGGTTCCCCAAAATATTGTATCTGATCGCGGGGTTCAGTTTGTGTCGCAGTTTTGGCGTGCCTTCTGCAGAAACCTGGGAACGTCGCTTTCCTTCTCGTCAGCGTTCCACCCGCAGACCAACGGTCAGACTGAGCGGAAGAACCAAGACTTAGTGCAATATTTACGGTTGTTTACCAGCGAAAAGGCTTACCAGTGGGCAGAGTTCCTGCCGTTGGCAGAGTTTGCACTAAACAACCGCCTTTGTTCTTCTACTGGGGTGTCTCCATTTTTTAGTGTATACGGTCAGCATCCTCGCTTCCTTACAGCAATCCCTACTCCGTCGCTCTGTCCGGCAGCGGATGACGCCACAGATACGCTTCGGGGAGTATGGAAAGAGGTGCAGAGAAACTTGGAGGCAGCGGGGGCCCGTATGCAGTTGCGCAGTGGGAAGAGCCTGTCTGTGTCTGAACCTTACAGGGTGGGACAGAAGGTATACCTGTCTTCTAAAAATCTCAAATTGCGGGTCCCGTCCTTGAAGCTGGCGCCACGTTACGTGGGGCCGTTTGCCATCACACGTGTGGTAAACCCACTCGCCTACGAGCTGGGGTTGCCAGCCACATGGAGGGTTCACAGGGTATTCCATAAGTCGCTGCTGAAACCTTTTGTCCCTTCGGTGATACCCACCTCCGGTCCCCCTCCGCCCACCCTGGTCCGGGATGAAGTCGAATACGAGGTCCAGGAGATACTGGACTCTCGTCGGTGTCGAGGAATCCTACAATACTTGGTGGCCTGGAAGGGTTTTCCACCAGAAGATCATTCCTGGGTGGCCGCATGTGATGTTCATGCTCCCGTGTTGGTACGGCGGTTCCACCGTCGTTTTCCAGATAAGCCTGGTCGAGTTTCCGGGGGCCCGGAGGTCCCCCGTCAGAGGGGGGGTAATGTTACCATGCAGGGCGGCGCTGGGTCCCGCGGCCGGCGCGCGCCGCTTCGAGCTCGGCTTCGGCGTCCCGGAGCTGTGCTGTCAGGGATCTCCCGGCGGCGTGGAGCAGCCAGCGTGCAGCAGCGTGGAGCAGCCAGCGTGCTGCGGCGTGGGCGTGTCCGCCCGTAGGGTGCCGCCCGCTCTCATCCACCTCCCTTATGCAACAGTGGGAGAGTCGGCTCCTCCCACTCTCCGCCCCTGGGCGGAGGCTTTTAGTTAAAAGGCTGGCAGTGACCTGAACTCACTGCCAGTTATTGGTTCTGCAAGCCTCTAGTCAGGTCTATTCTAGTCTGTCCTAGTTGCTTGTCAGTATCCTTTCGTTTGCCTGTGAGCTACACCTCCAGCCTTGATTCACCCAGTAGTTTTGTTGGTCTGTTACACCTGCCTCTTCTGTCGGCACTCTGTCCCCTGTTAGTAGTTCCATCCAGGTAGTCGCCAGGTCCCTAGCCAGCGCAGGGACTGCCGCCCAGTTGTCCGCCTGGGGTTAGCCAGGGCCGAGGCAAGTAGGCAGGGACAGTGGGGTGCAGGAGATCAGGGCACCCCAACTGGCGCTCGGGGGGCAGAGTGCCGTAACAGCAGGGTTATGTATGTATCATTGCTCATATGCATGATACATGGTGAAATAGAGTATGCTGCGATCTTTTCTGTCCAGTGGAACTTTTCTGCCCAAGCCCCCAACTTATCCAGACCCATTTGCAACTGTATACTGTCCTCTCTTGTGCTAATTACTTAACATAGTTTTGTATCATCTATAAATATTGATATTTTACTGTACAATCCCTTCACAATATCATTAATAAATGCATAAAAAAGAATATGGCTCAATACTGACCCCTGTGGTACCTCACTAGTAAAAGTGACCCAATCACAGTATGCACCATTAATAACCGCACTTTGCTTTCTATCACTGAGCCAGTTACTTACCCACTTACTCGCATTCCCGCCCAGACCAAGGATTCTTATTTTATATACCAACCTTTTATGTGGTACAGTATCAAACGCTTTTGAAAAATCAAAATATGCAAGATCTAATGACTCTCCTTGGTCAAGTCTGAAACTAATTTCCCTGTATAACCTGATCAGATTGGTTTGACAAGTGCAACTCCTCATAAACCCATGCTGATATGGAGTAAAACAGCTATTTTCATTGAGGTACTCCAGGGTAACATCTCCTAAGAATCCCTCAAAAATTTTACAAATACTAGCTACCGACCAGTAGTGTCCACCTTTGCTTTACGACCCTTTTTTGTATATTGTAACCACATTTGCTATGCATTAATCTAGTGGAAAAGACCCCATCCTTAAATATAAGAAACACCATTAAACCTGGGAGTGTATGCAATCGGGATTCAGTGATTTGTCTATTTTAATTTTTTTTAAGGTGAGATTTCATGGAGAGTTTACTTTATTACTAAGCATTTCACCTGACATTTCATTTTCCTGAGTGAATACAATGGTTAAAACATTATTTAGAAGATTTGCTTTCCCCCTCATCACCCTCTTCAATTTTTCTCGGATTACTTTTTAAAGGGCCAATTCTTTTTATTTTAATCTTTTACTATTTATATAGTTGAAGTACAGTCTTTTGGCGATGAGTCTCTCTTTCTCCACCATTACTGCTTTTATTTTCTTTTTCCATAATTTATTTTTTTCCTTATAGATTTTAAATGGTTTTCATTGCCTTCTTGTTTTAGCATGCTTTCATCCTGCACTCCCATGCTACCATCCACCCCCATATCAGCCCTAGCAAGTGACTACTTAGTGAGCTGCAAACTCCTTTCCATATTATCATTGGATCTCAGTGTTGCGAGCTGCTCATTTAGATCCAGCATCTGAGTTTCTAAAAGTGCAACATGCATACATTTTGTACAGCAAAATATGTTCAAGGACTGCAAACATGGCACAAGATTTATCAATCATGGAGCACATTCAAAAAGAGGGTGGTTACAGATATACAGATAAAAAAAAATATATATATATATATATATATAGGACTCCCTTCTAAAGTCCCTGAATCTAATGTCAACTGATTTAAACTCACACACTTAAACAACAATTATAATTGCCAAAGGCAAAAAACTACCCATAGCTAATATCCCCTAAAATCTAATATAGATACTTTTATTATTCAAAAAGACAAAGACAACATAATATTTAAAATAAATGGTGGTAGCAATGAAATGTCACCAGCAGTCATCAGTTAGTATCATAAGTGTAATTTTGCATATACACACTAAAGCATAGGCTTGGATGGACAACTTCCAAAATGATGATTATTTGTTCAGTCACATCCGACCTTCGGTCACTCTATGGATCAATGTCCTTTATTCATTTCAGTCTTTCACCGCTTCTTTCAGTTCTGCGATTCACATGTTGGTGGTGGCCTTGATTGTATCTAGTCATCTTGTTCTTTGTCGTCCTTATCTTCTCTTTCCACTGACTTTGCCAAGCATTAGTACTATTTCCAGTGAGTTAGCATCATGTGGCCTAAAAAAGAGAGTCGCTGTTTGATGATTTTGCCCTCTAGTGATATTTTTGGTTTGACGCAATCTAACACTACCTTGTTCATCAATCTAACACTACCTTGTTCATTGTCATGGCAGTCCAAGGTATCCGTAACATTCTCCTCCAGCACCATAGTTCAAACACATCAATTTTCCTTCTGTCTGTTTTCCTGAGCATCCAACTTTCACAACCATAAGTCATTATGGGAAAGACAATTGCATTGACCAGTCTGGTTTTTGTTGCAATGCGAATATCCTTGCTTTTCCAGATCTTCTCAATTTCTTGTATTGCAATCCTACCAAGAGTAATCTGTTTATTGATCTCAGGTCCAGATTGCCCATTGCAATCGATTTTGGATCCAAGGAAAATGAAATCTTGGACCGACTCGACTTCTTCATTGTTAATTTTTATGTTCACTGTACCATTGCTTACTATGGTCATGACTTTTGTTTACTTGCTGCTGAGGTACATTCCAATGTGTTTGCTTTCCTTTAGCACTCGTTGGATAAGGCATTCCAGGTCCCTTTCCCTCTCTGCAAGCAGAGTGGTGTCATCTGCATATGGAAGGTTGTTGACATTTCTGCCACAGATTTTGACTCCGATTTCTAATTCGGACAAATTGCATCGCCTCATGATCGTTTCTGAGTACAGATTGAAAAGGACTGGTGATAGGCGTACGGCAAGGCTGCATTCTTTCTCAATTCAAAACCAATCTGTGTTTTCATAAGCTGTCCTTACTGTTGCTTCTTGGTTTTCGTAAAGCAAACTTATTGTTACCATACAGCGCGGCGCGTCGCTCCGGCGTCGGCTCCGGCGGCCTGGAGCCCTGTGTCGAGGTTATCCCAGCAGCTGTGGGCGGCGGCATGGGCGTGTCCGCCCGTAGGGTGCCGCCCACCCTCCTCCGTTCTCCTTATACAGCAGTGGGCGGAGTTGCCTCCTCCCACTCTCCGCCCCTGGGCGGAACCTTGTGGTTAAAAGACTGGCAGTGAAGTGAGCTCATTGCCAGTTATTGGTTCTGCATGCACCTAGCCAGTCTGTCTGCGGTTCGCCTCAGCCAGTCCCTAGTTGTCGGTCAGCTCCCTCTGGTCCCCTATTACTGTTTGTGTTGGTTCTGTTTGCCTCTAATCTAGTCTGGCCCAGTCAGTACTAGTTGCTATCCAGCACCCTGCCAGTTTGCCTGTGAGTCCCATCTCCAGCCTTGTAAGTTTTGTTGGTCTGATTCAGCTGCCTCCTCTGTCGGCACTCTGTTCCCCCCATTAGGTAGTTTCCTGCTTGTCAGTCGCCAGGTCCCTAGCCAGGGCAGGGACCGCCGTCCAGTTGTCCGCCTGGGGTTAGCCAGGGCCGAGGCAAGTAGGCAGGGACAGTGGGGGTGCGGGAGATCAGGGCACCTCAACTGGCGCTTGGGGGGCAGAGTGCCGTAACATAATAACTGGCCCTTAAAATACTTTTTTTCTTTTCATGGCGGCGATCAGCGCCCTTGCAAACCAGCTGCAAGACCTGGTGCCGGTGATCCGGGATTTGTCAGCTCGCATGGTGGCCCAGGAGCAGTGGGCGTTGTCGCAGGAGCAGAATGCCGTTACCAGTCCCGAACCCAAGTGCCCTCTTCCCGAGGTGTTCTCTGGGGAGAGGAACAAGTTTTTCGTTTTTCAACAGGCGTGTCGCCTGTTTTTCCGGATGCGTCCCCGCTCTTCCGGCTCGGAGGTCCAGAGGGTCGGGCTCATAATGTCCCTGCTGCGGGGCTCTGCCCAGACTTGGGCCTTTTCCATTCCCGAGGGTTCCCCCTCCCTGCATTCGGTGGACTCCTTTTTTCAGGAACTCGGGGGCATCTTCGATGAACCGGACAGAGTGGGGTTGGCGGTTTCACGGTTGCTGGCGCTGCATCAGGGGTCGCTTTGTGTGGAGGATTATTGCTCCAGTTTCAGACACTATGCGGGTGATACTGCATGGAACGATAGCGCCCTGAAAGACGTTTTTATGCAAGGTCTCTCGGACGCGGTCAAAGAACTGTTGATCTCCCATCCCGTTCCCGGGTCCTTAAAGGAGGCTATGGAGTTAGCAGTGAAGGCAGATAGGAGGCTCAGGGCTGGGAAGCAAGATAGACCGACCCATAGAGTCAGGGAGGTCATTTGTCCTGTCCCTTCCCCGCCCGTACCAGTCTCTGTTCCCGAACCTATGGAACTGGACCTGCTGGACCCCGAGGAGCGATGCCGGATTCGGTTATTACATCATCTCTGTCTCTACTGCGGGAAGGCTGGACATCGGGTGATAACCTGCCCCGGAGGCCTCAGCGTCCACAGTCTGAATCGGCAGAAAGACTTCCAGTCCTAGGCAATTGCAGGGAGGGTCGCCTAGGACCTCAGGTACGTCCTAGACTTCTGATACCCTGTCAGGTTAGATTCCGGAACTTCTCCCACCTAGGGCAGGCATTTATTGATTCCGGAGCAGCTGCTAACCTGATAAGCATGCGTCTCGTTGAGCCCCTGAGGGCTGAATTTGTGGCGCTAAAGACGCCAATTCGTTTTGCTAGCATTGATGCTACTCCTCTTGCTTCGGGCTTGGTACGATGGAGGACCCCAGTGTTACAACTCACGGTGGGGGGGTCGCCATTCGGAAGGTCTATCATTCCTGGTAATGGAGAAAATGTCGGTAGACATGATACTAGGGATGCCGTGGCTGGCGTTGCACAACCCCCAATTCGATTGGGCCACTGGGGAGCTAACCCAGTGGGGGCCATCCTGCCATAGCCATCACGCTTCCCTTCCTCCCTGCCCAGTCGATACCGCACTCAGTCCCCGAGGTCTCACTTACCTTCAAACCCCGTCCGCCCCCCCTGCTGCTGATGTCGCCACCGATGCCCTGCATAGGGGACGGAAGAAAGGGGTGGGGTCTCGTAGGCAGTTGCGTTGTGAGGAGAGTCTGTCGGTATTTGAGCCGTACAGGGTGGGACAGAAGGGGTACCGGTCCTCTGGAAATCGCAAAAGGAGGGGTCGCAGGGGGTTCCATAAGTCGTTGTCGAAACCTGTTGTCTCTTCGGTCCATGGTGACCGCTCGGGAGGGTCACATTCTCGGGTTGGTACAGCGTTTTCACAGCCGTTTTTTGGATAAGCCTGGTCGAGTTTCCGGGGGCCCGGAGGTCCCCCGTCAGAGGGGGGGTAATGTTACCATACAGCGCGGCGCGTCGCTCCGGCGTCCTGGAGCCCTGTGTCGAGGTTATCCCAGCAGTTGTGGGCGGCGGCATGGGCGTGTCCGCCCGTAGGGTGCCGCCCGCCCTCCTCCGTTCTCCTTATACAGCAGTGGGCGGAGTTGCCTCCTCCCACTCTCCGCCCCTGGGCGGAACCTTGTGGTTAAAAGACTGGCAGTGAAGTGAGCTCATTGCCAGTTATTGGTTCTGCATGCACCTAGCCAGTCTGTCTGCGGTTCGCCTCAGCCAGTCCCTAGTTGTCGGTCAGCTCCCTCTGGTCCCCTATTACTCTGTCTGTTTGTGTTGGTTCTGTTTGCCTCTAATCTAGTCTGGCCCAGTCAGTACTAGTTGCTATCCAGCACCCTGCCAGTTTGCCTGTGAGTCCCATCTCCAGCCTTGTAAGTTTTGTTGGTCTGATTCAGCTGCCTCCTCTGTCGGCACTCTGTTCCCCCCATTAGGTAGTTTCCTGCTTGTCAGTCGCCAGGTCCCTAGCCAGGGCAGGGACCGCCGTCCAGTTGTCCGCCTGGGGTTAGCCAGGGCCGAGGCAAGTAGGCAGGGACAGTGGGGGTGCGGGAGATCAGGGCACCCCAACTGGCGCTCGGGGGGCAGAGTGCCGTAACACTTATAAGCTGTTCAATATGATCTTGGATACCTATTTGCTTCAGATACTTCCAAAGCTTGTCATGTTTGACACAATCAAATGCCTTGCTGTAGTCAAAGAAACACATGTACACATCCTTTTGATACTCTCGGGTCTTCTCCATGATCCAGCGCAGGTTCGCGATTTGGTCTCTGGTGCCATGTGCTTTACCGAAACTAGCTTGAACGTCCATCAGTTCCCATTCAATAATTGTTGCAACGTGTTGTTCAGCTGTATTCCGTGTGATGGATTTGATTTCCTGATTATTTGTCAGGGTCTTTTCCAGTGGTGCTGAGCCCTTCAAATCGGTTATTCACTTCGACTGTGTATCATGAAGGGATGTTGTCTACATCGAAACAGTGTATTGTTGGTAACCTTTTGATGTTGCTGAATCTGACCTTGATTTTTGGGACTAGGAGCTGATGATCGGAGCCGCAGTCTGCACCAGGAGTGTTCTCGCGGCCAGAATTGTGCTTTTCCAATGCAGTTGACATAGGAAGTCATTTTGGTGCACGTCATTTGGGGCCACCCATGTGTATAAGCGGTGTTTCGGCTACTCAAACCATGTGTTTGTGAATGATAGACAGTTTTCCGTGCAACATTGGACTGTAGGGTCGCCTGCATCATTCCGCTTACCCAATCCGAATTTTCCAGCGACTGGTAGGTCTTCTCCAGAGCTGATCTTTGCATTGAAATCCCTTGTTATAAAAGTGATATCCTTGGCAGGGGTCTGATTGATTGCTTTCTGGTGATCGGCATGGAACTTTTCAATAACCTCATCTGTTGTATCGGTTGTGGGCGCATAAACTTGCAGAATTGTGATTGAGTGAGGATTCCCATTGATGCGTATGGATATGATCCTATCATTTATGGTATTGAAACAATGGACAGCTTTGGTGACTGCCTTGTTTGTGATGAATGCCACTCCATTGTGCCTGATGGTGTCATTGCCTGAGTAGAAAACGGTGTAATCATCACTATTGAAAAAAACAATGCCTGTCTAGTGAAGCTTGCTGATACCCAGCAGGTCAATGTTGAGCTATTCCATTTCATTTTTTAGGATTTCCAATTTGCCCGTGTTCTTGTCACAGAAGTTCCATGTGCCAATGTTATGAAACACAAGCAAAACTTTTCACTTGGAGCTGCATTAGCAGATTGGCGTCCAAATGGCTTTGTCCTGTCTGCGTCATTAATGTCAAAGTTATTCGAGTTTCATCTTTCCAGCATCATATTAGGACTCATTTGGTTTTGATCCATTAAGTATTTTGGCAGTGGTAGTGGAGTAGTTTGCCATTGCTTTCCCTCCCAATTTATCCAGGCTTGGGACCGGTGTGCAGCTGTTGCCAACAACATGGCTGGGTTAACTTTCAAAAAGCCTATGTAAAAATTGATAAGTCGGCACCACCAAAACCCTATTAAAATCTAATCTATAGCTGCCCTGACATGTTTCGCCTTGCGACGTCCTCAGGGGAAACAATATGCAAATAAGGGATATGGATTAATATCTCCACAGTGCCACCTATTGGAAGGCAATAGGTGGCACTGTGGAAGTATTATTCCATCTCCCTTATTTGCATATTACCAAGAAGAGCATGAATGGCATTTTGATTCTTCTTACCCACCATAAGGGGAGCTGAAACTTTCCATTGACTTTAATGCGATACCGGCAATCGCTTGACTGGGTGGGGGCTTCCCGCGCCCCCCCCCCATGACAGCTCCAGGTTGTCGGCTACCTCTGGTAGCCAGCAGCCTGTAACTGTTACGTCCAAAGTTAGATATTGGAAAAAACTTTCTGAAAGTGAGAGTGATGAATGAGTGGAACAGGTTGCCACGGGAGGTGGTGAGTTCTCCTTCAAAGGAAATCTTCAAACAGAGGCTGGAAAGACATCTGTCTGGGATGATTTACTGAAACCTGCATTGAGCAGGGGGTTGGACCAGATGACCCTAAGGGGTATGTACACCAAATTTACTTAGTGGTACATGCAAAATAAAATCACATCAGCTTTGAGATGGCATAGATTTGTGCTGTAATTATTGCCAGTTTCTAGGACAGAATATAGTTAAGTCATTGAGACATAATACATGCCCCTTTAGCTTAGTCCTACCCACGTCCTACCCACGTTTAAAAAAAAATAAAAATTGATGAGAGCAACACACAAGGTAAAATTCACACTTTTGTGTCTTATTGCCAGATTTAGTGTAAAGTCATTGATAACTTCCTCCCTACATATAAGGTAAAGTAAATTCCCTTGGTGCAAGCACCCAGTCAGGACTGACTCCTAGGGTGATGTCACACTGTGATGCTTTCTTGGCAGACTGTTTTTGCAGAGTTGTTTGTCATTGCCTTCCCCAGGCATGTTTACCCCACAGCAGGCTGTGTACTCATTTTACCTTATGTTGGCTACCTGACACAATTGGTGATTGAACCTGTAACCTTCAGGTTATGAGCAAGAGCTTAGGACTGCATTTCTGCTGCTTTAACACTTTGCACCACACTCTATGTAGCCTCGTGTGGCCACATATAAAGTCAGTCCTAAACAAATCTTAAAATGAAATAATGGTTGTGCTTTTCAGCCACATGCAGAAATATAATTTATTTAGATGTATAATGATTTAATTATATGCAATGAAATTGTGATATAGCTACTATAAAAATGCACATGTCTAATGTTAAAACAATATCTTAGTACCTATTACTAGGACTTGCACATTTAAAGCCCCTATTAGATCATTACACGAGTTCTCCTTTGAAGGTGTATTACACTGGAGGTGTTTCATATATATCCCTGGTGATCTGCCCTCTTTCTTCCTGAGTTGTCCTGGATCAAGGTTTTCTTCATTTTGTTTTCCTGCAACTGTTAGTTCTACAGATCAAATAATGTCAGAAATTTCCCTAATGGATCACAGCTTTAAGCAGCCTTGCTTCAATCCTTATTATTTCAATCTTCTTTTATTTTAACACAATAGAAAATGGAGCTGCTGATTTTTTTTCATTCTTTTTAGCCCGTGTCTTTGAGCAGTATTCCAGCATTTGTGGATCTAATACACATTCACACACTGATGGGATTTATTTAATGTTTCACTGGGAAAGGGTCATTGAAATTTTCATCTCGTTTTGCAGCATGTACTAGGAATACTTATTAAGCAAGTGGGCTCGATTATGAAAAGAAAAAAAAGACATTGCTGTTCTACAGTAACATGGCCGTCTGTACTGTGCTAGAAAACAAAGGGGTTTCAATTAAAATATATTTAATGTGTTTGATCTCAAAGCTGTTTTTTTTCAAAAAAATCATTGATGCTCATATGATGATTGAGAGATGTCCAATTTAAAAACAGATTATGGTAATTATTTCTACCCAGGAATCCTTTCATGAGAAGAGACCAAAGTTGCACTTTCTCTCATTTCTTTGATAACATATATTTAATCATGCTGTGTTTCATCTAATCTTTAGATTAAAATATTAAAACAATAAAGAGGAGCAATGACGAATTACGTCTCTTGTGAGGTTGATCTTACGTTGCTCATTTGCCCATGCCATCCACCTTACTGCAGATAGGAACCCATGCACATGGCTCTATAACAGATACACATAACCTTGCTGCAATTTGGTGGCCACAGTCTTTCATTAGGCTCTGTTGTAATTCTGTATCTCTCTGATTCCATATAGCTTTATCAGATGGACTCTGATTTTAACAAAAAATAATCATGGCATATTTTCTAATAAGGACGTACAGTGATTACTGTTGAGCAGATGTTTGAAAGTTTGGTTTGGCGAGTAAGCTGCATATTGGCCAGAAGTTTGTTTTGCCCTGAATTAGTTCTAACCAAAAGCCCTAAAAGACTCTTCCATCATGGTTACAACGATTGCCTTGCAATGTTGCGGACCTAGCCTCTTAGGTTAAAATCTAACCAAGGACAACATCTGCTAGACAGAGTTGAACCTAGGACCCCAGTGTTAGAAGGTAACAGTGCTAACCAATGAGCCTTTATGCTTTTTTTGTCTTCTTCCTCTTACTGCAGAGAAGAAGATGAAGAAATGCGAACTCTATGTGGATGGGAAGAGGAGGAGGACATTTTAGTTCATTCTTTTACTGAACCAATTGCATTATATGAAAATTAATATTACCAATGATAAGGGCTTAATCATAGAATCACAAAATGGTAGAGTTGGAAGGTACATCTAGGGTCATCGGGTCCAACACCCTGCTCAGTGCAGGATTCACTAAATCCCCCAGACAGATATTAGTCCAGCCTTTGCATGAACACTTCCATTGAAGGAGAACTCTTCACCTCCCATGGTAACCTGTTCCACTCATTGATCACCCTCACTGTCAGAAAGTTTTTTCTAATATCTAATTTGTGTCTCCTCCCTTTCAGTTTCATTCCATTGCTTTTACTCTTTCCTTGTACAAATGAGAATAGGGCTGACCCCTCTGCACTGTGACAGCCCTTCAGATATTTGTAGACAGCTATTAAGACTCCTTTCAGCCTTTTTTTTCGCAAGCTAAACATTCCCAGATCCTTTAACCGTTTCTTATAGGACATGATTTGCAGACCGCCCACCATCTTGGCAACTGTTCTCTGAACTTGCTCCAGTTTGTCTATATCTTTTTTAAAGTGGGGTGCCCAGAACTGGACACAGTATTCCAGATGAGGTCTGACTAAGGAAGAGTAGAGTAATTACCTCATGTGATCTAGACTCTATGTTTCTCTTAATACATCCCACAATTGTGTCTTTTTCGCATGTGCTGCTGCTTAGATCGATTTTTCCCATTCTGTATTTGCTTTTTTTCATTTTTCTTGCCCAGATGTAGGACTTTGCATCTCTCCTTGTTAAATACCATTCTGTTAGGTGTCGCCCACTGTTCAAGCTTTTCTAGATCTTTTTGAATACTCTCTCTCTTCCCTAGTGTTAGCTATCCCTCCTAGCTTTGTGATGTTGGCAAATTTGATCAGTTTCCCATCAATTCCTTCTTCCAGATCATTTATAAAAATGTTGAACAACACTGGGCCTAGGACAGAGCCTTGTCGTACCCCCTTGATACATTCTTCCACTTGGATGTGCAGCCATTTATAACCACTCTTTAAGTACGAACACTCAGCCAGTTGTGAATCCACCTAACAGTTGCCTTGTTAATCCCATATTTGATAATTTTTTCAATAAGTATAGTATGAGATACTTTGTCAAATGCTTTACTAAAGTCAAGATATACTATATTCACCACATTTCCCTGATAAACCCAGTTGGTGATTCTGTCATAGAAGGAAATTAGATTTGTCTGGCATGACTTGTTTGTTACAAACCCATGCTGGCTCTGATTAATTATTCCATTTTTATCCAAGTGCTTACATACATGCTATTTAATAATTTCTTCAAAGATCTTTCCTTGTATAGAAGTCAGGCTCACAGGCCTGTAGTTTCCTGGATCCACCTTCTTCCCTTTTTTGAAAATAGGGACAACATTTGCCCTTTTCTAATCTTCTGAGACTTCTCATGTTCTCCAGGAATTTTTACATGCTGGCCTGATTGCCCTATATCTATACCCCTGATCATAACTAGCCAGAGCACCATAAAATAACAAACAGAAAGATAGATAGGGCCTGTGGCTCTGATGGTGAACAGGCCCTATCTCTCTATCTATCTGTTTGTTATTTTATGGTGCTCTGGCTAGTTATGATCAGGGGTATAGTTATAGGGCAATCAGGCCAGCGTGTAAAAGACTCTGTGCTAGTCTAAACTTGGTAGGGGAGAATATAGGGCTATTAGACCAGTGCCTAGAACTTATATAGCAGACACCTCCTCGATCCGCTGATTTGCATGCATATCAGGCATCTTGATATGCTTCACCTTAGCCTGATCCCTTGTAGTGGGGTCGGACCAAAACTTAGCCTCGCGTCTCCCCCCCCTGTTTTCCTTTTAAATAGAAACTCTATTATATGAGATATTCTATTTATACGACCAATCTATCCATACTGGTCACTATTATTTTTTGCAATTCTGGTGCCATCCCCTTTTATGTAGCACAAAAAAATCTGTCATCATATGACAAGGGGTAGTTGTAATGAACATTTCAACATAGTTCTGATATAAAGTCAGTATTTTTCATCTCCTGATGAACTGCTCCTAACGGAGTGGGGAAACGCGTCAAGCCTTCATTTTGCTGAACTTTTGACTAGACATCGTTCTCTTTTTTATATACTGTGAACCACACAGTTATACACTCTTTGTATAAAGATTGACACATATTTCTATTCGGATAATATAAATCCATCCTATTATCAAATAAGTGTTTTCTTACCCCTCGTCTATGTGTTAAGTTTGTCTGTCAGTAGAGATGAGCGAACGTACTCGTCCGAGCTTGATGCTCGGGCGAATATTAGCGTGTTCGGGATGCTCGTTACTCGTAACGAGCACCACGCGGTGTTCGGGTTACTTTCAGTTTCCTCTCTGAGTCGTTAGCGCGCTTTTCTGGCCAATTGAAAGACAGGGAAGGCATTACAACTTCCCCCTGTGACGTTCAAGCCCTATACCACCCCCCTGCTGTGAGTGGCTGGGGAGATCTGATGTCACCCGAGTATAAAAGTTGGCCCCTCCCGCGGCTCGCCACACATGCCTTGTGAGTAAGCTGAGGGACAGTGCTGTTCTATTGGAGTTGCTGTAGGGAGAGTGTTTGTAGTGAGTGTAGGCTTCAAGAACCCCAACGGTCCTTCTTAGGGCCACATCTACGTGTGTGCAGGCTGCTGTTAGCAGTGGAGAATTTTTTTTTTTTCTCAAAATCGGCAGTGCAGAGCATTGCACCCGGCATTAGGGACAGAAGTGGTGCTTAGGCAGGGAGAGTGTTAGGAGTGAGTGTAGCCTTCAAGAACCTCAACGGTCCTTTCTAGGGCCACATTTAACCGTGTGGAGTACTGTGCAGGCTGCTGTTAGCTGTGTTGCTTTTTTTTTTTTCTCAAAATCGGCGGTGCAGAGCATTGCACCCTGCATTGATACTACAGGCACAGAATTGTGTAGGCAGGGCCACAACACAGTTATTAGTCATTGAATAGGCACAGTGGGCCTTTCCTTTTAAACAAAAGGGAAAAAAGTATATTTGCCCTGCCTCTGTCAGTCCTAAGGGCTCTGGGTACGTGTGTGCTGCGTGGAGAACGTAAAAAAATCAGACGCAACCAGCTACGGTTGAGTGCAGCCTTGCGCCAATTTCTTTCCTGCCTGGGAAATACCTGCTCTGCCACAGTTAATAACTCTGCAACAGTAAAGTTCTGTGACACTTTTGCAGGGCCGCAACACAGTTATATTAGTCATTGAATAGGCACAGTGGGCCTTTCCTTTAAAACAAAAGGGAAAAAATTATATTTGCCCTGCCTCTGTCAGTCCTAAGGGCTCTGGGTACGTGTGTGCTGCGTGGAGAACGTAAAACAATCAGACGCAACCAGCTACGGTTGAGTGCAGCCTTGCGCCAATTTCTTTCCTGCCTGGGAAATACCTGCTCTGCCACAGTTAATAACTCTGCAACAGTAAAGTTCTGTGACACTTTTGCAGGGCCGCAACACAGTTATTAAACTTATTATTCATTCACTAGAGGCAGTGGGCCTTTCCTTTTTAAAAAAAGTTAAAAAATTATATTTGGCCTGCAGGCTTGCGCCAATTTATTTCCTGCCTGGGAAATCAAATCACTGGTAATACAGCATGCTGAGGGGTAGGGGTAGGCCTAGAGGACGTGGACGCGGCCGAGGACGCGGGGGGCCAAGTGAGGATGTGGGCACAGCCCGAGCTCCTGATCCAGGTGTGTCGCAGCCGACTGCTGCGCGATTAGGAGAGAGGCACGTTTCTGGCGTCCCCACATTCATCGCCCAATTAATGGGTCCACGCGGGAGACCTTTATTAGAAAATGAGCAGTGTGAGCAGGTCCTGTCCTGGATGGCAGAAAGTGCTTCGAGCAACCTATCGTCCAGCCACAGTTCTGCGCCGTCTACTGCTGCAAATCCGAATCCTCTGTCTGCTGCTCCTCCTTCCTCCCAGCCTCCTCACTCCACTACAATGACACATGCTCAGGAGCGGGAAGACTCCCAGGAACTGTTCTCGGGCCCCTGCTCAGATTGGGCAGCAGTGGTTCCTCTCCCACCAGAGGAGTTTATCGTCACTGATGCACAACCATTGCAAAGTTCCCGGGGTCCGTGGGATGAGGCTGGGGACTTCCGCCTACTGTCTCAAGAACTTTCTGTGGGTGAGGAGGACGATGACGATGAGACACAGTTGTCTTGCAGTGAGGTAGTAGTAAGGAGCGCACAGAGGATTCGGAGGAAGAGCAGCAGGACGATGAGGTGACTGACCCCACCTGGTGTGCAACGCCTACACAGGACAGGTCTTCAGAGGGGGAGGCACGGGCAGCAGCAGGGCAGGTTGCAAGAGGCAGTGCGGTGTCCAGGGGTAGAGGCAGGGCCAGATGGAATAATCCACCAACTGTTTCCCAAAGCGCACCCTCGCGCCATGCCACCCTGCAGAGGCCGAGGTGCTCAAAGGTCTGGCAGTTTTTCACAGAGACGCCTGACGACCGACGAACAGTGGTGTGCAACCTTTGTCGCGCCAAGATCAGCCGGGGAGCCACCACCAACAGCCTCACCACCACCAGCATGCGCAGACATATGATGGCCAAGCACCCCACAAGGTTGGACGAAGGCCATTCACCGCCTCCGATTTGCACCGCTGCCTCTCCCCCTGTGCCCCAACCTGCCACTGAGATCCAACCCCCCTCTCAGGACACAGGCACTACCGTCTCCTGGCCTGCACCCACACCCTCACCTCCGCTGTGCTCGGCCCCATCCACCAATGTCTCTCAGCGCACCGTCCTGCCGTCGCTAGTGCAAGTGTTGGAGCGCAAGCGCAAGTATGCCGCCACGCACCCGCATGCTCAAGCGTTAAACGTGCACATAGCCAAATTTATCAGCCTGGAGATGCTGCTGTATAGGGTTGTGGAAACGGAGGCTTTCAAAGCTATGATGGCGGCAGCGGCCCCGCGCTACTCAGTTCCCAGACGCCACTACTTTTCCCGATGTGCCGTCCCAGCCCTGCACGACCACGTCTCCCGCAACATTGTACGCGCCCTCACCAATGCGGTTAGTGGCAAGGTCCACTTAACTACGGACACGTGGACAAGCACAGGCGGGCAGGGCCACTACATCTCCCTGACGGCACATTGGGTGAATTTAGTGGAGGCTGGGACAGAGTCAGAGCCTGGGACCGCTCACGTCCTACCCACCCCCAGAATTGCGGGCCCCAGCTCGGTGGTGGTATGTTCGGCGGTGTATGCTTCTTCCACTAAAGCACCCTCCTCCTCCTCCTCCTCCTCAACCTCTGTCTCGCAATCTAGATGTGTCAGCAGCAGCAGGACGTCGCCAGCAGTCGGTGTCGCGCGGCGTGGCAGCACAGCGGTGGGCAAGCCTCAGCAGGCCGTGCTGAAACTACTCAGCTTAGGAGATAGGAGGCACACGGCCCATGAACTGCTGTAGGGTCTGACAGAGCAGACCGACCGCTGGCTTGCGCCGCTGAGCCTCCAACCGGGCATGATCGTGTGTGACAACGGCCGTAACCTGGTGGCGGCTCTGCAGCTCGGCAGCCTCACGCACGTGCCATGCCTGGCCCACATCTTTAATTTGGTGGTTCAGCGCTTTCTGAAAAGCTACCCACGCTTGTCAGACCTGCTCGTAAAGGTGCGCCAGCTCTGCGCACATTTCCGCAAGTCCCACACGGACGCTGCCACCCTGCGCACCCTGCAACATCGCTTTAATCTGCCAGTGCACCGACTGCTGTGCGACGTGCCCACACGGTGGAACTCTACGCTCCACATGTTGGCCAGGCTCTATGAGCAGCGTAGAGCTATCGTGGAATACCAACTCCAACATGGGCGGCGCAGTGGGAATCAGCCTCCTCAATTATTTTCAGAAGAGTGGGCCTGGTTGGCAGACATCTGCCAGGTCCTTGGAAACTTTGAGCAGTCTACCCAGGTGGTGAGCGGCAATGCTGCAATCATTAGCGTCACCATTCCTCTGCTATGCATCTTGAGAAGTTCCCTGCAAACCATAAAGGCAGATGCTTTGCGCTCGGAAACGGAGGCTGGGGAAGACAGTATGTCGCTGGATAGTCAGAGCACCCTCCTGTCTATATCTCAGCGCATTCAGGAGGAGGAGGAGGAGGAGGAGGATGAGGAGGAGGGGGAAGAGACAGCTTGGCCCACTGCTGACAGTGCCCCTGCTGCTTGCCTGTCATCCTTTCAGCGTGTATGGCCTGAGGAGGATGAGGAGGAGGAGGAGGAGGATCCTGAAAGTGATCTTCCTAGTGAAGACAGCCATGTGTTGCATACAGGTATCCTGGCACACATGGCTGACTTCATGTTAGGATGCCTTTCTTGTGACCCTCGCGTTGCACGCATTCTGGCCACTACGGATTACTGGGTGTACACACTGCTCGACCCACGCTATAAGGAGAACCTTTCCAGTCTCATTCCCGAAGAGGAAAGCGGTTCGAGAGTGTTGCTATACCACAGGACCCTGGCGGACAAGCTGATGGTAAAATTCCCATCCGACAGCGCTAGTGGCAGAAGGCGCAGTTCCGAGGGCCAGGTAGCAGGGGAGGTGCGGAGATCGAGCAGCATGTACAGCCCAGGCAGTGCAACAGTCTTTAAGGGCCTGGACAGCTTTATGGCTCCCCACCAAGACTGTGTCACCGCTCCCCAGTCAAGGCTGAGTCGGCGGGAGCACTGTAAAAGGATGGTGAGGGAGTACGTAGCGGATCGCACGACCGTCCTCCGTGACGCCTCTGCCACCTACAACTACTGGGTGTCGAAGCTGGACACGTGGCCTGAACTAGCGCTGTATGCCCTGGAGGTGCTTGCTTGTCCTGCGGCTAGCGTCTTGTCGGAGAGGGTGTTTAGTGCGGCTGGGGGAATCATCACAGATAAGCGTACCCGCCTGCCAACCGACAGTGCCGACAGGCTAACACTCATCAAGATGAACAAAGCCTGGATTTCCCCAGACTTCTGTTCTCCACCAACGGACAGCAGCGATACATAAGCAATACGTAGGCTGCACCCGCGGATGGAAGCTACGTTCTCTCTCACCATCCAAAACGGGGACATTTCTGCTTCATCAATCTGTGTCTAATATTCCTCCTCCTGCTCCTCCTCCTGAAACCTCACGTAATCACGCTGAACGGGCAATTTTTCTTAGGGCCACAAGGCTCACTCATATAATTTTTCTAAACAATTTTTATATGTTTCAATGCTCTTAAAAGCGTTGAAACTTTAACTTGAACCAATTTTTCGTTAAACTGGGCTGCCTCCAGGCCTAGTTACCACTTAAGCCACATTAACCAAAGCGATTAATGGGTTTCACCTGCCCTCTTGGTTGGCCATGGCCAATTTTTCTGATGTACATTAGTACAGTTGATACAGCAATTTTTGTGGGCCCTCGCCTACAGTGTAATCAAATGAATTTTTAGCCCACCTGCATTACAGCTGACGTTACATCCGCTGTGTTGGGCAATGTAATGGGATATTTTTATGTCCGCCGGTGGCTTCCTGGCACCCACCCATGCTGTGGGTCCACAGGGAATTATAAATGCATCTGTGTCCACTTCTAAAGAACCCCAGTTTGACTGGGGCATGCAGTGTGGGCCGAAGCCCACCTGTATTAAGCACGACATTACTACCTCAGCTGTGTTGGGCAATGCAATGGGATATTTTTGTGTATCGCCGGTGGGTTCCAGGGAGCCACCCATGCTGTAGGTGCACACAGAGTTTAACCTACATGTGTCCACTTGTAAAGACCCCCAGTCTGACTGGGGCATGCAGTGTGGGCCGAAGCCCACCTGCATTAAGCACGACATTACTTCCTTAGCTGTGTTGGGCAATGCAATGGGATATTTTTATGTACCGCCGGTGGCTTCCTGGCACCCACCCATGCTGTGGGTCCACAGGGAATTATAAATGCATCTGTTTCCACTTGTAAAGAACCCCAGTCTGACTGGGGCATGCAGTGTGGGCCGAAGCCCACCTGCATTAAGCACGACATTACTACCTCAGCTGTGTTGGGCACTGCAATGGGATATTTTTATGTACCGCCGGTGGGTTCCAGGGAGCCACCCATGCTGTCGGTCGACAGGGACTTCACAATAGGGAGTTGTACCTGCCTGTGTCTATGAATTAAAAAGCCCGGTCTGACTGGGGCATGCAGAGACACCTTGACAGAATGAATAGTGGGTGGCACATAGGTTCCCCATTGCTATGCCCACGTGTGCAGCTCCTGATGGCGGTGGCACAGGATTCTATTTCTCATTGCTTCTGTACAGCATTATGGGCCATCACCCTGCCCCTTTTAAAGAGGGTCGCTGCCTAGTTGTGCCAACCTCTGCAGTGTGTGCCTGCGGTTCCTCCTCATGGCAGACGCACTTCTAAATAGACATGAGGGTGGTGTGGCATGAGGGCAGCTGAAGGCTGCGCAGGGACACTTAGGTGTGCGCTGTGGGGGGGAAGGGGGGCGGTTGGGCAGCATGTAAGCCAGGAGAAGTGGCAGTGGAGTGTCATGCAGGCAGTGATTGTGCTTTGTTGGAGGTAGTGTGGTGCTTAGCTAAGGTATGCCATGCTAATGAGGGCTTTTCAGAAGTAAAAGTTTTTGGGAGGGGGGGGCCCACTCTTGCCGCTATTGTGGCTTAATAGTGGGACCTGGGAACTTGAGATGCAGCCCAACATGTAGCCCCTCGCCTGCCCTATCCGTTGCTGTGTCGTTCTCATCAATTTCTTGAATTGCCCAGATTTTCACACATGGAAACCTTAGCGAGCATCGGCGAAATACAAAAATGCTCGGGTCGCCCATTGACTTCAATGGGGTTCGTTACTCGAAACGAACCCTCGAGCATCGCGAAAAGTTCGTCCCGAGTAACGAGCACCCGAGCATTTTGGTGCTTGCTCATCTCTATCTGTCAGCCCATACATGTTGTTTTAAAGTAATTTTCATTTTAGTCTATATCTGTGAAGGGCTTTAGTTACTAAGTAATATATAGACAATCCTGTCTCTGTGAATAGCTACCCTCTTTCTGAGTTCATTAAAATCTGCCTTTCTGAAATCCAACCTTGAGGTCTGAGTTTTCCCAGGTCTTCCTCCCCTTTTTATCCAAAATTCAAAGATATCATGATCACTGCCTCCTAAGGTCCCAGCCACCCTTACTACCTCAACCATTCCCTCCTGTTGGTAAGAATGGGGTCCAAGATGGCAGATCCTTTTGTTTTCTCTTCTACTTTTTGGAAGATAAAGTTTTAAGCAAGAGTGGATACGAATTTGTTGGATCCATTACTTTTACCTCAGAGAGATTAAGAGTAAAATCTGCCATAATCACTATGTCATGCCTTTTTGAAAGCTTGGCCATCTGATGTAGAAAGAGTTCATCAATGTCTTTTGCTTGTCCAGGTGGCCTATAGTAAATGCCTACAATAGTGTCCTTTCTGTTGTTCTCTCCTTGTATTCTCACCGAAACAGTTTCTACAGAACTACCATGCTCTGAAGCTTGAATCTCTGTGGAGATTAATGTTTTCATAACTTACAACATAATACCTCCTCCCCTTTTTTTAGGTCTGTTTCTTATAAATAAGTTGTGCCCTTCAAGCCTTTTATGTCAATCATGTGTATCATTCCACCAAGCTTCCGTGATGCCTTCCACATCATATTTATCTCCCTGTATTAGGAACTCCAATTCTTTTTATTTGTTTCCCATGTTCTGTGCATTTGTGTAAAAACATTTTAGTTTGTGATTGAGGTCTCTTGCTCCTCTATTTCCCTTCTAAAATTTTTGTCTTCGTTCTTTCTTTCCACTTCTAATAGCAAGGTTCTCATATGTATTAATTAGCTGTATATTTTTACCTGGCCTTTCACTTCCTTTCCCATATTGTTCTAGTTCAAAATTCTTCTCATGAGTGAAGCAAGGCACCCACCAAATATATGCTTACCTGTTTTTGTAAGGTGCAACCCGTCTCTAACAAGTGGACCATCATATAGGTAATTCACTCCATGCTCTAGAAATTTAAATCTTTGCTGACGGCACCATCTACACAGCCAGTTGTTCACCTCTAGAATCCTGTTCCAACTTCTTATTCCATGGCCATCCACTGGGAGGATGGATGAGAAGACTACCTGTGCTCCTAGTTCCTTCACCTTATTTCACAGGTCTTTAAAGTCTCTGCAGATAGTTGCAAGGTTCTTTTTTGCAGCATCATTTGTCCCTACATGTATTAGTAGGAATGAGTGGTGTTCTGTAGGACTGAAGAGTCTTGACAGCCTATGAGACACATCTTTGAATTGTGCACCTGGAAGACAGCACACCTCTCGTGAGGAGTCCGGTCTGCAGACAGTGGCCTCTGTTCCTCTAAATAGGGAATCCCCCATAACCACCACTCTACTTTTCTTCTTCACAACAGCACTTCTTTTTCTTCATTCAAGAGGACTCTGTATGCTTAATACACAGTTCTTTGTGGGTAGAGTCATTTCTTGCCCCTATTTAAAAATTTAGTTGCCATCTTCTGTAGGTGTCTATCTACAAACTCCTCATCTGCGATTTTTTCGAATCCTGAGGCATTGGCTACAGGGTGAGGACTCAGTAGTTTTTCTGGGATGGTTGCTTTCAAATCGAAGAATGTTATTTTTGTCTGTTTCCTTCACAAATAAATCTGTGCATAATCTCCCTGCTTTCTTGATGATCATCACATCTAGGAACTGTATGTTAATCAGTGAATGGTTAATGGTAAATTTCAAATCCGTGTCAAGATTATTAATCACTTCGCAAAACGTGTTAAGTTCTTCTTCACTGCCTGCCCAAACCAAGAATACATCATCTATGTAACGGTACCATCTCTTAACCAACGGTCAGAATTCGGACTTAGGCAGGTATTCTTCTTCAAAGGCATGCATTATGTATTTGCATAAGTAGGCGCGACGTACGCGCCCATTGCTGTACCCTGCTGCTGCCGGTGGTACACCCTCCCAAACATAAAATATTGTTGATGAGGATGTACTCCAGCAGCGACAGGACAAATGCAGCACATTCTGAGGAAAGATCCATTCTTCCCAGAAAATTACTCGCAACCGCTAGGCCTTTAGAGTGTTTAATTGAGGTATAAAGTGAGACCACGTCGAGGGTTACCAACACAGTGGTCTCGTCAATCTCAAGGGTTTCAATCTTATCCAGGAAATCTCCTGTATCCTTCATGTAGGACTCTGCTCCTTCAGCTAGGCTTCTGAAAATTCTATCCAGAAACTTTGAGATGTTGCAAAATAATGACTCACAGTTTGTGACTATTGGTTTACCTGGTGGATTAGATAGGTCTTTATGAATTTTTGGTAAGACATAAAATATTGGTGTCTTAGAATGTTCAATCAGCAAATATTTGGCCAGACCCAGGTCTATAACCCCCTCTAACAGTACCTCATTTACTTTTATCTTTAATTCATATTGGAATCTAAACACTTGGTTAAATTGCAATTCTTCATAGATAGTCTCATCATCAAGCTGTCTTCGTATCTCCACAACGTATTTTGCAGTGTCCAAAACCACGATTGCTCCCCCCCTTATCGGCGGGTTTGATCGTTATGATGTTGTCATCCGCCAGATCATTGAGCATTTTGAGTTCCGCCTTTGTTAGATTTTTTCTCTATATATTTTTCTTTTTCTGCAGTGATGTTCTCAAAGCCCTTACATCCTTCCGAACAAACTCAATAAAAGTCTCTACACAGTGATTCCCACCAGGGGGTTGGAAATTACTTCTGTTGCGCAGTCCAACCCCACCGAGAGTAAATCTATCACGGGAGTTGGACTGTGCACCAGCTGCCCCGCGAGAATCCCACGCCGATCAGGAGGCTGGAATCGGCACACCTGACGGGGCGGAGCTACACAATGACACATAGAAGGGGCGGAGCCAGAACGCCGCTGCTGCCAAACCGAAGGCAGAAGACCCTTCTGCGCAAGCGCGTCTAATCGGGCGATTAGACGCTGAAGTTAGACGGAGCCATGGAGACGGGGACGCCAGTGCAGGGAAGGTAAGTGAATAACTTCTGTATGGCTCATATTTAATGCACGATGTATATTACAAAGTGCATTAATATGGCCATACAGAAGTGCTGAACCCCACTTGCTTTCGCGAGACAACCCCTTTAAGCTCTCTTTATCAGTGCAAAAGAACCTGAATAAATTACCAAGTGATGGTGAGATACAAGATATAACATATATGCCCTCAACATGCTTGAGTATGAGATAGGTGTTTCGATACACTGTGCAGATAGAATAGTAAACAGATGATGTCACTAACACTAGGATCATGTGCAGTAGTGTTAGGGGAGCCCAGGACTCCGGCCGCTCATTAGTGAACATCGCGATGCGCTCGGAACTCCCGTGCATGCACGGTAGTGTGAGGGGACCCTGGGACTCCAGCAGTAGGACAGTGAACATCGAGATGTGCCCGGAACGTCCGCGCATGCGTAGTAGAAAGGAAGCAATACTAGTAGAGTTGAACGAACATACTCTGCCGAGCTTGATGCTCGTTCGAGTATTAGCGTACTCGATGTTGCTCATTATTCGAATGAGCATCAAGCCGCTTTCAACACCGCCCCAGTTTTTTGACTCCTCCCCGCTGTGACGTGCCTGTTTTGGCCCATCCCCGCCACAGCACTCGTCAATGGCAAAGTTTTTGTCTGGCAGGCAGGGGAGGGAAAGAGAGAGAGAATGAGAGAGAGAGAGAGAGAGAGAAAGAGAGAGAGACATGTGACCGATCCCATTGCAAAGCATTGGGTATATATAAATGCAGATCGCAAGCACATCTGCAAATCGGTCAAAAAAAGGCCCGTGTGACTGAGCCCCGAGTGTGAGCAATAAAGCAAGAGTACATGCCTTTCAATGCGCGTGATTTGCTGCGGATCCTCCACATCGACACCATTTGCAGATACCCCAATAGGAATCTGGTCATGTGAAGCCAGTCTTAAAGAGACACAACATATACATTTAAACTGTGAAGATATATTAAAATTCTGAAACATCATAATGGGCTACTACATATACATATGCACACTTATCACTCTTGATAAGTGTGAACAGGTGTCTTCTCTATCAAAGTGACACAGGGGGTCACCAACTCCATGGGGAAAAAGTTGTACTTCTACCCTGTCCACGAGCGAAGAATCATAGCGATTCTCCACTTGCGGGCGACAATTCACAGCATGCTGCGAAATACAGTGGTTCTCCGGTCAGCCTATCTGTCAGATAGGCTGACAGCGGAGATCCGTCTGCTGGCTCCTGCTCCCTGGGTGGCGGAGATCCACCATGGGATACTGCAACGGCCGGGGACAAGCAGCCTTAGAAAATTTTCATTTTGGTAAGAGGAGGAAAGATGACAGAAGCAGGAGGAGAGCATTTGTTTCCCTGTTTGGATTTCTTTTGTTTTATATAAAGAAAAAACACCACCGACTAAATAAATTCCAGTCTCTAGGTAGCACAATTTGCCACAACAGAAGGCCGCGTGGTATAGTTTGTATATTTGTGCAGTGTCCATGTTTCGAGCAGCATAATTGAATTCCCCAAACCCCACTGCTAGCTGCATTATGCCTGCAAATAATTTGTAGTTGCCAAACTGGGGAACTTTGAACAATGTCTGATGCCACAATATTCCCCATGCCAATTTCCCAATGTACAGACCACTTTTCCTATAGGCAAATAACGCTAGGAATTTGACTGCTGTTCCTTCTGAACGGGTTGATGCAAACAGCTGCTCACATATTGCTCTCTGTACCCTCTTTTTTTCTTACAGACTGCTCCCCATGCCCTACTCTGTTACACAGACTGCTCGCCTTGCTACCCTCTGTTAAAGATTGTTACCCATGTCAGCCCTCTTACAATAAGCTTCTCATCTTGCTCCACTCTGTTTTCACATTTTTGCATGACCCTTTTTCATAAACATTGCTCATTATGCTCCCCTCTGTTAGACAGACTGTTCTCCATGCCTCCTGTCACACAGACTGCTCACCATGCCACTTTCTGTTATGCAGACTGTTCCACATGATGCTCTATCACACAGAATGTTCTCTATGCCCTCTTTTTTTACACACTGCACCCTTAACCTCCATTTCTCTCATGGACAGCTACAAATGTCCCCTATCTCATGCAGACTGCTCCTTTTTCCTGACTATTCCTTTCCTGAACACAGACAGCTCCCTGTACACCCTACGTTCCAATCCAGGTACTGCAGTAAGCTAATCACTGATAGATCAGCCTCTTGTTTTCTCCCTGCATTGATCATAGGGATGAGTGCAAGGAGGATAGAGAGGACTGTGCAAACTATTGTACAGCAACACAAGTCTCTCTTTGTTTTAACAGAGAGTTCTGTTCCCTATCATTAATGAGTGGGGAGTTCTTAAGCAGCCTAAATGTTCAGCCACACAGCTTGAAGTGACCATACTGTAGCTCAGGGATGTACCTAAAGGCTCAGAGGACCGGGTGCAAAAGTTCAGCTCGCCCCCCCCCCCCCCGGGCCTTTTTTCCCCCTCGCCCCGTACCTATGCCTGAGGGCCAATGTCCACGTGCGGATTTTAGTTATAAAATCTCCGCGTGGCCCCCGCATGAGAGATCTGTGCGTCTTGCTGCCCATAGAGATGCATTAGCATCAGTAGGGCAGCTAAAAGCATGAAGATGGGATTCCTTCCCGGTGTGCGGGTTACACGCACAGGAAGAAATTGTAGCATGCTCCATTTTCCTGCGGAACTGCCACATTGACGGCTCCCATGGCTTCCATTAAAGCCTATGGAAGCCGTTCATATTCGCGGCACAGCCGCAGCTGTTTTTGTGCTGTGTTGTAGATACGCGAGAGAACAGGAGATTTTTTTAAATATTGGTGTGCATGCACGTGGCACGCTGCCAGCGTGCCGAGCACATCCGCCGACCGGAAGAAAGAAGATCCGGCCTGCACAGAGGGGAGCCCCGCAGCGTCTGGAGAGGTGAGTATAATGTATTTTCCCTCTCCATGTCTACGGGCATGTACGGATTTCACTGCGGGACTCAGCACTGTGCGTGCAAGTGGGCATGAGGCCTAAGAGAGAGAGATAGATAGATACATAGATAAGAGAGAGATTCAGAGATAGATAAGTGAGAGATAGATAGATAGATAGATAGATAGATAGATAGATAGATAGATAGATAGATATGAGACCAGGCATGATAGATAGACAGACACATAGAAAGACATACAGACAGGCAGATAACCAGATGGATAGATGCATACCCCGGTGCCCGGACAACTTCTCTGGTGAGGAGAGCAGCTGTGTCAGCAGGAGGGAAGCAGCAGGGAGATAACATTATCATCCCTGGTCCACTCGAGCATGCTGTGCCCATGAGTCTGTATCTCTGACCTCTCTGCTCCTTCCCCCATCCCCCCTCCTCTTCCCCTGTCGTCTCTCCAAGTCCTTCCTCCTCCCTTCTCCTACTGTCGTCTTTGGCTCCTGCTGTCGGCCGGACCGCACTAAGCACGCGGCCGCCGACAATGCAGTGTGAAGTGAAAGTGTATGGTGGAGGGCGGCCTATGCTGTAGCTGTTGGGCCCCATGGAACTAGCCTCTCATTTAGGCTTTATTGTAATTTTATTTTATATTATATCATGCTAGCTTCATTGTGAATCATTCATACTAGAATTGCAGAGATTAGTCTGTTTTAAATAATAGTTTTCCTTTTCTTATATTGATGTAATATTGTATTTTGCTTTGTATAATTTCACACTTATTCCCATTGGAACCCAGTGCAATGAGTTTTCAGGGACAATTTTTAATACCATCCAATCAGCTTTCATTTTTCACACACTGTATACATATCCATAACAGTATAATCATGATTGTATAAAGAACAAATTAACAAATACTTTCAGGCTGTTAAGCATTTCCCAAACAGCAGGGTTCCAAGGTTAAGGACCATCTAGATGCTACTAGTTGATGAAAAGGGTAGTTTATAGAAATAATGCCAGGAAGATTGCTCACATTGCTCACAGGTGATTACTAGATAAGGTGAATTCATAGAACTGGTATTTTAAAATGTCATTTCATGCAGTGTATTCAATTATTGACACTGAAAATGGTTTGAGCAAATTTAAGAAATTATTTGGAATTGTTTTTTAAAAGAACCTGTACTGCTGTCTTTTCCTTTTCCAAATTATCTACTGCTTTTTTACAATGTGGCAATCACAAAATCTGAAATAGTTATGGAATAATAGAATTATGCAATCCAAATGTAAGTTCAATAAAAAATATTGAATCAAATTTTATGAGTAAAATAAAACATGAAATCCTCACATTTTATAATGTGTTACTAGGAAGAGGGGGCAGTATGTAGTATGTAGTACACTATGGTCCTCAGGTTTGCCTGCAGCTTATTCTGTACTCATAGCCTCTTCCTGTGTTTGTACAGTCTATACAATAAAATGGTTAAAATTCTGTATCCAAATATCTTAGCCAAGGCAAAACAGCTTATTGGTGCTTCTCCCCTCCCCCTTGCACTCTGCACCTGAGACCTTGAATATGATTAATTAAATAATATGATCCACCTAACACTGGACACTGCTTTTGCCCACAACTTTATGGATTGTACTTTTCTGTTCATAAAGTCTAGATTCCAAGAAAACTATATGCAGTGCTTAAAGGGGTTGTCTCGTGAAAGCAAGTGGGGTTATACACTTCTGTATGGCCATATTAATGCACTTTGTAATGTACATCGTGCATTAAATATGAGCCATACAGAAGTTATTCACTTACCTGCTCCGTTGCTAGCGTCCTCGTCTCCATGGCTCCGTCTAATTTCACTTTCTTCTGGCATTTTTAGGCGCGCTTGCGCTGTGCGGTCTTCTGCCTGGTGAATGGGGCTGCTCGTGCCGGAGAGCTGGTCATCGTAGCTCCGCCCCGTCACGTGTGCCGATTCCAGCCAATCAGGAGGCTGGAATCGGCAATGGACCGCATAGAGCCCACGGTGCACCATGGGAGAAGACCCGCGGTGCATCGTGGGTGAAGATCCCAGTGGCCATCTTGGTGAAGGAAGAAGTAGGAAGAAGGAAGAAGTCGCAGAGCGGGGATTCGGGTAAGTAATATATATATATTATATATATATATATATATATATATATATATATATTTTTTTTTTTTTAACACATCCCTTGGGTTTGTCCTGCACCGAACGGGGGGCCTATGGAAAAAAAAACAAAAAACGTTTCGGCGTGAGACAACCCCTTTAACTGTCCACTTAGCTCTACTCCTTTTATTCCAAAGTTCTAGAACTGCCCTTTTCTTAAAGTATAGCCAAAAGTAAGAGAAGGCAATTATTTGTTTAAAGGGGTTGCTGCATTCATCCTGGACTGCCAACAGGAACAGGGTACAGGGGGCAGCCAGAACGGACGTAGAAACTAGCTTATACGGTTGGCTAGACGCAGAATGGACAAAAGAAATGAGGTAAAGAACAGAGCTGCAACTCAGAACACATATAGGGAGACTGGTCCTAGGCGGCAGGGAGGATGGCAGGACCCTAATAGGTATAAGCGGGGTGATCGCCTCAATAAAGGTGGCCCCGCATTGGAACCTCGGGCCTGACTATCCCTAAAGGGGTGGTATCCAAGGAGGCGGCAGCATCAACGGTGTAGAGATTGTAAAAAAAAGGGTTTTATTGCTCCATAAAATGGCGACGTTTCGACTTAATCTAAGTCTTTTTCAAGCCTAAGGCCTAAGGCTTGAAAAAGACTTAGATTAAGTCGAAACGTCGCCATTTTATGGAGCAATAAAACCCTTTTTTTTACAATCTCTACACCGTTGATGCTGCCGCCTCCTTGGATACCATTGCATTTATTTGGGGTTTGGTTCATGAACCCACAGGTGGCTTGGCATATACAGACTGGAACCTCTGCACTGAAGTGCATGTGTTAGGTGTGCTGCGGGACTTTCCTATTTCTACTATCCCTAAAGGGGTAGTACACAGAACCATGCGGAACTGACAGCAAACTAATGTTCGACAGGCAATAGACACAAACAGGGAACAAACCGGAACACACGAGCCAGACACACAGCAGCTCTGAGCAGACTGATGGTTTAGGGAACACTGAAAAATCATCAGCAACTCCCGCCCAGGAAGAGCAGGGTTATATAGGGAAGAGGGAAAAGCCAATTGGCTGACAACAATGTCAATCACCAGACACACCTTGCTGACAACTGCAGGACTAATTAACATGGACTAGTACGCGCAGGAGATGTTAACCCTGGCTAGACAAAATAGAACCTACAGAAAGAAAAGTGTGCTGGCAAATAGTTGACAGTGTGCTGACTGTGACATAACAAGGGTTTTCTGGGCCAATGTATTGATAAACTAATCTCAGGATAGGTCACCAATAACAAATTTGCCAACCAGAACCAAGCTGTTTTGAAGTAACCACAGGTTGACTCGAAGGATCAAAGTGCCATTCATAGTGTAGTGGATCACTCACCCATTACCTTCAATAGGTTATCAATAGTACTGGATTGGAAAACCCCTTCAAAGGAGTTTTCTGAGTAAATTAGTGTCAATGGGTGACATTGGTGGCAGTAGGAGGATGCACAGTTCATAGAAAAATAAACACAGTATTCACCTCCTTTTGCTGTGATTCTCCCTGCCACACTCTCCAAGTCCATCTTGGTGAAAAGTCTGCAGCAGTCACATGGTTTGTTTACCCATGTAACTTGTCCAGCCAAGAAAAGGCCCAATTGGAACATCACTAGTGATGACCCATAAACCTGCCTAAGGCTTCTATATTAGAAGCCCAACTGACAAGTTTTCTGGAGGTCACTGAGCTTTCTAGTTGGCCAAAATGGTCCAGTATGGCGGTGAGTATATTTAGTTAATATAGATTTTGACATGGGGGGGGGGGGGGGGGGAGACTCAAAACTATAATAATAAATAAATCAGAAAACCCCTTTGATTACATGTATAGACCATACATTAGCTTCTATTAGCATAGAGTATGATTCTTTTAGTCTGGAGCTAAGGAGGTCGGATGACCAATTTTTTGAATTCTTATGTTCAAGCATTGCAAGTCAAAAAACACAAAAAGAAACCCTACAACAATCAAACCAAAGCCTACAAATGTTTCTAATTATAATTCCTTCAGTGAATAAACGTGACATATAGTACCTTCCATGTACAGGTTTATCCAATATAGCTGTTGTTTTTTAGAAACCCCACCAAACAGGTCCATGGGTTGTGGCTCGTATTACAGATCAGTGCCATTGAAGTAAATGGGGCTGAGCTACAATTCTACACACGGCCTGTTACAAGCAGCCATTTTTCAAATCATGCACCACCGCTTTAAATATTATTCACAGGGATTTTTTATATAACTTTATGTTCTAATCAAATATTTACATTTAAAATATAATTTAAAAAAACGCTGGACAGGTTAACCGAACACTAGATTACAAAATGTTAATTAATACTACTAATTCCATCTCTATGTCCCCTCAAATGTCTCACTTTTTGTAAATTGCATCCAGTAATGAGTGATTTCAGTGAACAAAACTGATCATAACATTCAGGTTCAGCTTGCAAACCTGAAGTTCATGACAACACATGCTTAAACAAGATGTCTCAGTGTCTCAGTGGCAATTAAGGCTGGATGAAATGGTTATTTAAGGATTAATTAGTGGAATCGTGAACGCCATGCATGTTGGTTACTCTCAAGAACTGATAGCAAAGAGTTTTAATTTAATGCTTGAGTGATGTTTCATCATTTGGTGATCTTGCTCTCTCAGGTGTATGCCTTTGTGTCCACACAGATAAAGTCACAAATATGTTTATTGTCACTATTATTTAGCAATAGGATATTATATTTTACTCTATTACATTAAATGAACCCTGAGCTTGTTTTCAATGCAAATGTATTCTGTTGAAGCGCTGCATTTAGCCACCTTTTTTTTCCACCATTTGTTTTCATATATTATACCATAGATTTTTAATAAACTGTTTATGTATATTTTATATCTGCACCAAAGGGCTATTTATAAAGTAATTCTAGAACAGAGTCCTTACCTGATGTAAGTAGGGCATTTTACATATCATATTTTGATGAATAGTTTTAAGTAGAGAGGAGAAAACTTTTAAAAAGTTTGTTGAAGTTAGTTTGCCAAATTTCAGAAAAAGATTGGTTTAAATTAGTTTGAACCAAACTGTAACTTCAACAATTCCCCTAAAATAATGATCCTCTAATTATGGTGGCGCCTCCTCTTCTTCTGTGGCTTCAAGATTAGCAGCATTGCCTCGCAGTGATGGGGTCCTAGGTTTGAATCTGGCAATGTTTGCACAGAGTTTGTATGCTCTCCCTGTGTTTCATAATAATCACCTTTATTTCTATAATGCACACAAACTCCATATAGATGTCGTCCATGAAAAAAACATTTTTTTAAATTAATAACGAATAGAGATGAGCGAACGTACTCGTCCGAGCTTGATACTCGTTCGAGTATTAGCGTGTTCGAGATGCTCGTTAATAGAGACGAGTACAACGCGATGTTCGAGTTACTTTCACTATCATCTCTGAGACGTTAGCGCGCTTTTCTGGCCAATAGAAAGACAGGGAAGGCATTACAACTTCCCCCTGCGACGTTCAAGCCCTATACCACCCCCCTGCAGTGAGTGGCTGGCGAGATCAGGTGTCACCCGAGTATATAAATCGGCCCCTCCCGCGGCTCGCCACAGATGCATTCTGACATAGTTCAGGGACAGTGCTGCTGGTGCCGGAGCTGCTATAGGGAGAGCGTTAGGAGTTATTTTAGGCTTCAAGAACCAAAACGGTCCTTCTTAGGGCCACATCTAACCGTGTGCAGTAGTGTGGAGGCTGCTTTTTGCAGTGTTGCACTTTTTTTTTTTTTTTGTATATCGGCCGTGCAGAGCATTGCGTCCTGCAGTAATTTTTACATTGTCCAGGGCCAGTAGTGGTGAGGCAGGGACAGAAGACATATTTAGTGTATATAGGCAGTGGGCCTTTCCAAAAACATTTGGGAAAAAAAATCTATTTGGGCTGCCTGTGACCGTCCTCAGTGTACTGGGTCTCTGCTGGGGGTAGTTGTACTAATTCATACGCAGCCAGCTAAGTGTTACAGCAGGCTTGCGCAAAATTCTTTCCTGCCTCGGTGTTGCCTCTTACATCACCGCTGTATTCCCATCCACAAGTGTACTGGGTCTCTGCTGGGGGTAGTTGTCCTAATTCATACACAGCCAGCTAAGTGTTACAGCAGGCTTGCGCAAAATTCTTTCCTGCCTCTGCTGTGCGTTCCGTAAGCGAAGTCAGCCTCCAACCACAGGCCAATAAGCGGCACATTTAATTACAGCGTTCTGTTTCTGCACTACTGGTAATACACCATGCTGAGGGGTAGGGGTAGGCCTAGAGGACGTGGACGCGGCCGAGGACGCGGAGGCCCAAGTCAGGGTGTGGGCACAGGCCGAGCTCCTGATCCAGGTGTATCGCAGCCGACTGCTGCGGGATTAGGAGAGAGGCACGTTTCTGGCGTCCCCACATTCATCTCACAATTAATGGGTCCACGTGGTAGACCTTTATTAGAAAATGAGCAGTGTGAGCAGGTCCTGTCGTGGATGGCAGAAAGTGCATCCAGCAATCTATCGACCACCCAGAGTTCTGCGCCGTCCACTGCTGCAACTCTGAATCCTCTGGCTGCTGCTCCTCCTTCCTCCCAGCCTCCTCACTCCATTACAATGACACATTCTGAGGAGCAGGCAGACTCCCAGGAACTGTTCCCGGGCCCCTGCCCAGAATGGCCAGCAATCGTTCCTCTCCCACCGGAGGAGTTTGTCGTGACCGATGCCCAACCTTTGGAAAGTTCCCGGGGTCCGGGGGATGAGGCTGGGGACTTCCGGCAACTGTCTCAAGAGCTTTCAGTGGGTGAGGAGGACGATGACGATGAGACACAGTTGTCTATCACTCAGGTAGTAGTAATTGGAGTAAGTCCGAGGGAGGAGTGCACAGAGGATTCGGAGGAAGAGCAGCAGGACGATGAGGTGACTGACCCCACCTGGTTTGCTATGCCTACTGAGGACAGGTCTTCAGAGGGGGAGGCAAGTGCAGCAGCAGGGCAGGTTGGAAGAGGCAGTGCCGTGGCCAGGGGTAGAGGCAGGGCCAGACCGAATAATCCACCAACTGTTTCCCAAAGCGCACCCTCGCGCCATGCCACCCTGCAGAGGCCGAGGTGCTCAAAGGTCTGGCAGTTTTTCACTGAGAGTGCAGACGACCGACGAACAGTGGTGTGCAACCTTTGTCGCGCCAAGATCAGCCGGGGAGCCACCACCACCAGCCTCACCACCAACAGCATGCGCAGACATATGATGGCCAAGCACCCCACAAGGTGGGACGAAGGCCGTTCGCCGCCTCCGGTTTGCACCGCTGCCTCTCCCCCTGTGCCCCAACCTGCCACTGAGATCCAACCCCCCTCTCAGGACTCAGGCACTACCGTCTCCTGGCCTGCACCCACACCTTCACCTCCGCTGTGCTCGGCCCCATCCACCAATGTCTCTCAGCGCACCGTCCAACCGTCGCTAGCGCAAATGTTGGAGCGCAAGCGCAAGTACGCCGCCGCGCACCCGCACGCTCAAGCGTTACACGTGCACATAGCCAAATTTATCAGCCTGGAGATGCTGCCGTATAGGGTTGTGGAAACGGAGTCTTTCAAAAGTATGATGGTGGCGGCGGCCCCGCGCTACTCAGTTCCCAGTCGCCACTACTTTTCCCGATGTGCCGTCCCAGCCCTGCACGACCACGTCTCCTGCAACATTGTACGCGCCCTCACCAACGCGGTTACTCCCAAGGTCCACTTAACAACGAACACGTGGACAAGCACAGGCGGGCAGGGCCACTATATCTCCCTGACGGCACATTGGGTGAATTTAGTGGAGGCTGGGACAGAGTCAGAGCCTGGGACCGCTCACGTCCTACCCACCCCCAGAATTGCGGGCCCCAGCTCGGTGGTGGTATCTGTGGTGGTGTATGCTTCCTCCACTAAACCACCCTCCTCCTCCTCCTCCTCCTCTGTCTCGCAATCAAGATGTGTCAGCAGCAGCACATCGCCAGCAGTCGGTGTCGCGCGGCGTGGCAGCACAGCGGTGGGCAAGCGTCAGCAGGCCGTGCTGAAACTACTCAGCTTAGGAGATAAGAGGCACACAGCTCACGAACTGCTGCAGGGTCTGACAGAGCAGACCGACCGCTGGCTTGCGCCACTGAGGCTCCAACCGGGCATGGTCGTGTGTGACAATGGCCCTCGGCAGCCTCACGCACGTGCCATGCCTGGCTTACGTCTTTAATTTGGTGGTTCAGCGCTTTCTGAAAAGCTACCCACGCTTGTCAGACCTGCTCGGAAAGGTGCGCCGGCTCTGCGCACATTTCCGCAAGTCCCACACGGACGCTGCCACCCTGCGCACCCTGCAACATCGGTTTCATCTGCCAGTGCACCGACTGCTGTGCGACGTGCCCACACGGTGGAACTCTACGCTCCACATGTTGGCCAGGCTCTATGAGCAGTGTAGAGCTATAGTGGAATACCAACTCCAACATGGGCGGCGCAGTGAGAGTTAGCCTCCTCAATTCTTTACAGAAGAGTGGGCCTGGTTGGCAGACATCTGCCAGGTCCTTGGAAACTTTGAGGAGTCTACCCAGATGGTGAGCGGCGATGCTGCAATCATTAGCGTCACCATTCCTCTGCTATGCCTCTTGAGAAGTTCCCTGCAAAGCATAAAGGCAGACGCTTTGCGCTCGGAAACTGAGGCGGGGGAAGACAGTATGTCGCTGGATAGTCAGAGCACCCTCCTGTCTATATCTCAGCGCGTTGAGGAGGAGGAGGAGGAGCATGAGGAGGAAGAGACAGCTTGGCCCAATACTGAGGGTACCCATGCTGCTTGCCTGTCATCCTTTCAGCGTGTATGGCCTGAGGAGGAGGATCCTGAAAGTGATCTTCCTAGTGAGGACAGCCATGTGTTGCGTACAGGTACCCTGGCACACATGGCTGACTTCATGTTAGGATGCCTTTCTCATGACCCTCGCGTTACACGCATTCTGGCCACTACGGATTACTGGGTGTACACACTGCTCAACCCACGGTATAAGGAGAACCTTTCCACTCTCATACCCGGAGAGGAAAGGGGTTCAAGAGTGATGCTATACCACAGGACCCTGGCGGACAAACTGATGGTAAAATTCCCATCCGACAGCGCTAGTGGCCGAAGGCGCAGTTCCGAGGGCCAGGTAGCAAGGGAGGCGCAGAGATCAGGCAGCATGTACAGTACAGGCAGGAGAACACTCTCCAAGGCACTTGACAGCTTTCTGGCTCCCCAGCAAGACTGTGTCACCGCTCCACAGTCAAGGCTGAGTCGGCGGGAGCACTGTAAAAGGATGGTGAGGGAGTACGTAGCCGATTGCACGACCGTCCTCCGTGACGCCTCTGCCCCCTACAACTACTGGGTGTCGAAGCTGGACACGTGGCCTGAACTCGCGCTGTATGCCCTGGAGGTGCTTGCTTGTCCTGCGGCTAGCGTCTTGTCAGAGAGGGTGTTTAGTGCGGCTGGGGGAATTATCACAGATAAGCGCATCCGCTTGTCAACCGACAGTGCCGACAGGCTTACACTCATCAAGATGAACAAAGCCTTGGTTTCACCAGACTTCTCTTCTCCACCAGCGGACAGCAGCGATACCTAAACAATACGTAGGCTGCACCCGCGGATGGAAGTATTGTTCTCTATCACCATCAAAAACGTGGACCTTTTAGCTTCATCAATCTGTGTATAATATTCATCCTCCTCCTCCTGCTCCTCCTCCTGAAACCTGACGTAATCACGCCGAACGGGCAATTTTTCTTAGGCCCACAAGGCTCAGTCATATAATTTTTGTAAACAATTTTTATACGTTTCAATGATCATTAAAGCGTTGAAACTTTCACCTGAACCAATTTTTATTTTAACTGGGCTGCCTCCAGGCCTAGTTACAAATTAAGCCACATTAACCAAAGCGATTAGTGGGTTTCACTTGCCCTCTTGGTTGGGCATGGGCAATTTTTCTGACGTACATTAGTACTGTTGGTACACCAATTTTTGGGGCCCTCGCCTACAGTGTAATCCAATTAAATTTTTGCCCACCTGCATTAAAGCTGACGTTACATCAGCTGTGATGGGCACTGCAATGGGATATATTTATGTGCCGCCGGTGGGTTCCAGGGAGCCACCCAGGCTGTGGGTCCACAGGGAGTTGTAACTGCATGTGTCTACTTCTAAAGAACCCCAGTCTGACTGGGGCATGCAGTGTGGGCCGAAGCCCACCTGCATTTAACATGACATTACCTCAGCTGTGATGGGCAATGCAATGGGATATATTTATGTACCGCCGGTGGCTTCCTGGCACCCACCCATGCTGTGGGTCCACAGGGAGTTGTAACTGCATGTGTCCATTTCTAAAGAACCCCAGTGTGACTGGGGCATGCAGTGTGGTAACAGGACGTTACCTCAGCTGTGATGGGCACTGCAATGGGATACATTTATGTACAGCCGGTGGGTTCCAGGGAGCCACCCATGCTGTGGGTGCACACGGAATTCCCATTGCGGAGTTGTACCTGCCTGTGACTATTTATAAATAACCGCGGTCTGACTGGGGCATGCAGACACCTTGACAGAATGAATAGTGTATGGCACATAGGTTCCCCATTGCTATGCCCACGTGTGCAGCTCCTGATGGCGGTGGCACAGGATTATATTTCTCATTGCTTCTGTACAGCATTGTGGGCTATCTCCCCGCCCCTTTTAAAGAGGGTCGCTGCCTAGCCGTGCCAACCCTCTGCAGTGTGTGCCTGCGATTCCTCCTCATGGCAGACACACTTATAAATAGACATGAGGGTGGTGTGGCATGAGTGCAGCTGAAGGTTGCGCAGGGACACTTTGGTGTGCGCTGTGGACACTGCGTCGTGCGGGCGGGGGGGGGGGGGGGTTTGGCAGCATGTAACCCAGGAGAAGTGGCAGCGGAGTGTCATGCAGGCAGTGATTGTGCTTTGTTGGAGGTAGTGTGGTGCTTAGCTAAGGTATGCATTGCTAATGAGGGCTTTTCAGAAGTAAAAGTTGTTGGGAGGGGGGGCACTCTTGCCGCTATTGTGGCTCAATAGTGGGACCTGTGAACATGAGATGCAGCCCAACATGTAGCCCCTCGCCTGCCCTATCCGTTGCTGTGTCGTTCCCATCACTTTCTTGAATTGCCCAGATTTTCACAAATGGAAACCTTAGCGAGCATCGGCGATATACAAAAATGCTCGGGCCGCCCATTGACTTCAATGGGGTTCGTTACTCGAAATGAACCCTCGAGCATCGCGATAATTTCGTCCCAAGTAACGAGCACCCGAGCATTTTGGTGCTCGCTCATTTCTAATAACGAAGATTAATTTTGCAAATGTGAAATGTATGAAAAATGTTATTTTTTATTGGCTACAAATCAGTATGTGAATAAGTGAGTCTCTTTCAGTGAGCTAATAGGTTAGTGTATATAGACTTCTTGTGAAGGTTTAGACCAGTGTTTCTCAACTCCAGTCCTAAGGGACCCACAACAGGTCATGTTTTCAGGATATCCTATAGTAAGGCCTCCTGCACACGGGCGCATTTGCGTTGCGGAGTCTATGGTGGGCGTTTGCCTCCGGACTCCACAGCAAATGCAGCCCTTATTATTTAATGACAAAATGCCATTTCATCTCCATAAGTGGAAATCGATTGAAATTTTCCGCTAGCGGGCAATAAATCGCAGCATGCTGCGATTTTGTGTGAGTTACACACAGACGGCTTCCATTGAAGTCAATAGAAGCCATCCGTCCTGCGGCACTTCCACAGTGAGCACTGCGGAAGTATCGCAGGATATGCGTCACCCCCAGCGCCGGCAGCTACTGTGCATGCACACCAGAGTGGCGGCCGGCACATCCGCAGGATGTGCAGAAACTGCAGGTAAGCTGGGGTCACCGGCTGGGCACCGAGTCGAACTGCGCTGTGGGAATCTCGCCTGCAGGATCTGACCTGCCCGTGTGCAGGAAGCCTAAAATACCTGTGGCAATGTCTGAGGAATCGATAATAATTATATCACCTGTGCAATACTGTGGAGATCCTAATAATACAACCTATTGGGGGTCCCTGAGGACGAGCGTTGAGAAACACTGGTTTATACCAATTATGTTGCTCACCAGTGAATAGCAGGTCTCATAACAGCCTAGTCAACTCTCAGTTTGTGAAGAAAACAGCAAGAATATATATTACCATCCAGGGCAGGGATGAAATCCTTAAAGAGGTTGTCTCGTGAAATCAAGTGGGGTTCAGCACTTCTGTATGGCCATATTAATGCACTTTGTAATATACATCGTGCATTAATTATGAGCCATACAGAAGTTATTCACTTACCTGCTCCATTGCTAGTGTCCCCGTCGCCATGGATCCGTCTAAATTCGCTGTCTTCTGGCGTTTTTAGACGCGCTTGCGCAGTCCGGTCTTCTCCCTGGTGAATGGGGCCGCTCGTGCCGGAGAGCTGGTCCTCGTAGCTCCGCCCCGTCACGTGTGCCGATTCCAGCCAATCAGGAGGCTGGAATCGGCAATGGACCGCACAGAGCCCACGGTGCACCATGGGAGAAGACCCGCGGTGCATCGTGGGTGAAGATCCCGGCGGCCATCTTGGTAAAGGAAGAAAGAAGTCGCCGCAGCGCGGGGATTCGGGTAAGTAATAAACTTTTTTTTTTTTTTAACCCATCCCTTGGGTTTGTCTCGCGCCGAACGGGGGGCCTATTGAATTAAAAAAAAAAACGTTTCGGCGTGAGACAACCCCTTTAATAAATATTCACAAGTAGATATTTGGAAGAAATGCAAGTGAAATTTAGGAGAGGGTAGTCCTAACAAATTATACTTGCTCTACTCTAAAATGATAGAGTCAAACATTTGTTCCAAATATATGCAATTATATACAGTTACATACATTTATAATTGACTCCTATGATTTAAAAAAAATATGTAATTTTTTATTTATTTTGTGACATTCAATTGTTTTGACAGGCTTAGTCAACCAAAATTCTCAAAAGAAAAGGTGTACATCTGCCCATTAAAACTCTATGGCATGTAGAAGAGTTCAGTTAATAAATTGTGTGTATTGTATATGATTGATTCCTTTTCATAGCACTTATTTGCAGGTGAGGTATGACAAATGTCTTTTGTATGTCACTAAATGTTGGCTGTGCTCTTAAATGCAAAGACTTGATTGACCACCTACTTTGTAATGTCTGGTTATTAGAGCAAGAAATGTTATTTTAAAATTGAACAATTAAGCTGCAGTCAGCTTATTAAATTTCTGCTTTACATCAATTTTTTTATAATTAACCTGACTGGGAACCATTGTATAATATTAATCTAAAAGAACAAAATGGGCTCAATTTGATTAGTTGCATTTATGCTGAAATGTAACACAAACATCCGAATGGAATTATTACTTTTTTCCATTTTAACTTTTTAATAAAGAGAATCTATAGAAAATGTTAAATTTCACTTGATATATTAATGAAAATTGTTCTTCAAATATTAGGATCATTTCCAGATGGAGTTACCATCATCTTCTACTGTGCAAAGTAAATTACAGTAATTGACAACCAGAGACTATAGGTGCGTTTACACACACAGATGATCGCTCAAAATTCGTCAGAAATTTATATTTCTGAGCGATCATTTTGCATAGGTACTAAGGGTACTAAATAGGTACTAAATCAGCCCTTTAGTACTTCATTGCATGGATTTAGAGAACAGCGGGTGGTCTGTTCTCTTAATACATCACTATTATTCTCCAGCAGGGCAGTTGCTGCTAACAGCTCTTAAAGAATGTTATTAGCTGTTATCAGCGCTGCCCGCAGAGAACACAGTATGTGGTCTGTATTATTTTATCATCCTAAGGGAGGAGGATTTCATGCGGTCCTGAAGTCAGTGATAGATGAAAAGTGCAGGATGGGCGCACATTTACACACAACTATTGCTTTGCGTAATAATCATTGTGTGGAATGACCTTATAACTTTGTTAATTGTTATTGAAATTGGAAATTCACTATCCAATGCACTGCAGTTCTATCCAGAGGCTAACTACTGAGGGTGCAGAAATAGCAGTCACAACCAACCGTGATGCTTGAGGATGCTAGTTGACACCTCTACCACCAAATAAAAAGTAGAACATCAATGTTATTCTGCTATTGACAAATTCCATAGCTTACCACTAGAGATGAGCGAACCTACTCGTTTCGAGTAATTACTCGATCGAGCACCGTGATTTTCGAGTACTTCCGTACTCGGGTGAAAAGATTCGGGGGGCACCAGGGGCAGCGTGGTGGAGCGGGGGGTAGCAGCGGGGAACAGGGGGGAGCCCTCTCTCTCTCCTTCTCCCCCCCCCACCCCCACTACCCGCTGCAACCCCCCCACTCACCCACGGCGCCCCCTGAATCTTTTCGCCCGAGTACGGAAGTACTCGAAAATCGCGGCGCTCGGACGAAAAAGGGGCGTGTCCGAGTAGGTTCGCTCATCTCTACTTACCACCTCTCTCTAAAAAAAATTGTATGGAAGGATATCCATTTTAGGCAATCCCTTCTTAGGCCTCAGTCAGACGGACGTTTTTGCCGTGCGATTTGCACATGCGCATGCGTCCAGCGATTTTTTAAAACCATTGCTTTGCAATGGTATCGGACACATGAGCGCTTTTTATGCGCTCGTCCGATAAATTATAGAACAGAAATCGCAGATCGCACCTATCTGCGATTCCTGTTCTCTTCTCTATATGCGCTCAATGGGGCCGGCGGCAGCAGCGCCGACCCCATTGAGAACATATAGAAGACAAATCATTCTTCTCTGCCACAGCTGTAACAGCTGTGGCAGAGAAGAACGATGTTTGCCCATTGAATTCAATGGAGCTGGCAATACAGCCGGCTCCATTGAAAGCAACGGGCTGCCGGCGTGCGCGGGATGAATTGTGGGGAAGGGCTTAAATATATAAGCCCTTCCTGACAATTCATCCATAAATGTGTTACAATAAAAAAAAATATATATATACTCACCTTGTCCCGGCAGCTGGAGTTCAGCACCGCCGGCCTGCAGTGGGTGTAAAGGGGGTGTGAGTCAGACCTGCCCCCTGATTGGCTCAGCGCTGAGCCAATCAGAGGCAGGTCTCACTCACACCCATTCATGAATTCATGAATGGGTGTGAGTGAGACCTGCCTCTGATTGGCTCAGGGCTGAGCCAATCAGGGAGCAGGACTGACTCACACCCCCTTCACACCCACTGCAGGCCGACAATTCATCCCACACTCGCCCGCAGCGCATTGCTTTCAATTGAGCCGGCTGTATTGCCGGCTCCATTGAATGCAATGCGCTGGACAGCTCCGGCCCGTTTCTAATGAAACGCGGCTAGGAGCAGATTTTCGGGCGATTTTCGGGCACCAGTCACGCGATTTGCGGATGCGCATCCGTCATGCGATCCACAAATCGCGCGAAAAAATGCCCGTCTGACTAAGGCCTCATACTCCAAATGCCCACCACAGGATGATTGCAAACAGTATTCCTCCTGTAGTCCCAACCACTCAAATAACTGTTTGCCAAAGAGGACCTGCAATATTTATGATGGTATTCCTACAGGAAGTAATGTAATTAAGTTGTCTACCTGTTCTGTATTGAAAGAGTAGCTGATTTATAGGACCTCTTCTTAGATATGCTCTAAGGTGAAATTTATTCAGGAGTCCAAATCTAACAACCCTAATAGTGGTATATTGACACATATTGGTCATGCTAGTCTAGTGTTATCAACTAATGGTTTTTGCTATTGAGTATCTATGAGATAATCTACTGCTATGCTAGTCTAGTAGTAAAAACTGGTTTAGTTATCTGTAAAAACCAACCAATGATTGGTTTTGTATTTTCTAAGCTAAAAAAAATGACTTTTATATAACTGTTTTGTTATATTAAAAGGGGTTGTTGCACAAAAAGTAATAACAATAAGATAGTGAGGAACTAACGACCGTGTCCCTCCCATGAGCATGAGAACAGTGGCAAATTGTATTTGTTTTCTCTCCCTGCTCTAAAAAAATAATAATAAAAGTTTTAGAATATATTATATGTGATTGTTCTCAGTGAGAGAAACCAAGTAATCTGCTAGATTTGATACCTTTTAATGGCGTGATGTTATAGCGAGCTTTCCAACCTACTTAAAACAATACCAGAAAACGAAGAGTATAGGAGTAAATACTTAATTAGTCGACTGATAAGGATTAGAGATGAGCGAGCACCAAAATGTTCGGGTGCTCGTTACTCGGGACGAAAATTTCGCGATGCTCAAGGGTTCGTTTCGAATAACGAACCACATTGAAGTCAATGGGCGACCCGAGCATTTTTGTATATCGCCGATGCTCGCTAAGGTTTCCATTTGTGAAAATCGGGGCAATTCAAGAAAGTGATGGGAACGACACAGCAACGGATAGGGCAGGCGAGGGGCTACATGTTGGGCTGCATCTCAAGTTCCCAGGTCCCACTATTAAGCCACAATAGCGGCAAGAGTGGGCCCCCCCTCTCCTCCCAACAATTTTTACTTCTGAAAAGCCCTCATTAGCAATGCATACCTTAGCTAAGCACCACACTACCTTCCACAAAGCACAATCACTGCCTGCATGACACTCCGCTGCCACTTCTCCTGGGTTACATGCTGCCCAACCCCCCCTGCACGACCCAGTATCCACAGCGCACACCAAATTGTCCCTGCGCAGCCTTCAGCTGCCCTCATGCCACGCCACACTCATGTCTATTTATAAGTGCGTCTGCCATGAGGAGGAACCGCAGGCACACACTGCAGAGAGTTGGCACGGCTAGGCAGCGACCCTCTTTAAAAGGGGCGGGGCGATAGCCCACAATGCTGTACAGAAGCAATGAGAAATATAATCCTGTGCCACCGCCATCAGGAGCTGCACACGTGGGCATAGCAATGGGGAACCTATGTGCCACACACTATTCATTCTGTCAAGGTGTCTGCATGCCCCAGTCAGACCGCGTTTTTTTATAAATAGTCACAGGCAGGTACAACTCTGCAATGGGAATTCCGTGTGCACACACAGCATGGGTGGCTCCCTGGAACCCACCGGCTGTACATAAATGTATCCCATTGCAGTGCCCTGGCAGCAGAGCTAACGTCAGATTAAATGCAGGTGGGCTTTGGTTTAGGTGCAAGTTTCAACGCTTTAATGAGCATTGAAACGTATAAAAATTGTTTAGAAAAATTATATGACTGAGCCTTGTGGACCTAAGAAAAATTGCCCGTTCGGCGTGATTACGTGAGGTTTCAGGAGGAGGAGCAGGAGGAGGAGGAGGAATATTATACACAGATTGATGAAGCAAAAATGTCCACGTTTTTGATGGTTATAGAGAACGATGCTTCCATCCGTGGGTGCAGCCTACGTATTGCTTATGTATCGCTGCTGTCCGCTGGTGAAGAAGAGAAGTCTGGGGAAATCCAGGCTTTGTTCATCTTGATGACTGTAAGCCTGTCGGCACTGTCGGTTGACAGGCGGGTACAACTTATCCGTGATGATTCCCCCAGCCGCACTAAACACCTTCTCTGACAAGACGCTAGCCACAGGACAAGCAAGCACCTCCAGGGCGTACAGCGTGAGTTCAGGCCACGTGTCCAGCTTCGACACCCAGTAGTTGTAGGGGGCAGAGGCGTCACCGAGGACGGTCGTGCGATCAGCTACGTACTCCCTCACCATCCTTTTACAGTGCTCCCGCCAACTCAGCCTTGACTGGGGAGCGGTGACACAGTCTTGCTGGGGAGCCAGAAAGCTGGCAAAGGCCTTGGAGAATGTTCCCCTGCCTGCGCTGTACATGCTGCCTGATCTCTGCGCCTCCCCTGCTACCTGGCCCTCGGAACTGCGCCTTCTGCCACTAGCGCTGTCGGATGGGAAGTTTACCATCAGTTTGTCCACCAGAGCCTTGTTGTATAACATCATTCTCGAACCCCTTTCCTCTTCGGGAATGAGAGTGGAAAGGTTCTCCTTATACCGTGGGTCGAGCAGTGTGTACACCCAGTAATCCGTAGTGGCCAGAATGCGTGTAACGCGAGGGTCACGAGAAAGGCATTTTAACATGAAGTCAGCCATGTGTGCCAGGGTACCTGTATGCAACACATGGCTGTCCTCACTAGGAAGATCACTTTCAGGATCCTCCTCCTCCGGCCATACACGCTGAAAGGATGACAGGCAAGCAGCATGGGTACCCTCAGCAGTGGGCCAAGCTGTCTCTTCCCCCTCCTCCTCATGCTCCTCCCCCTCCTCCTCCTCCTCAACGCGCCATGATATAGACATGAGGGTGCTCTGACTATCCAGCGACATACTGTCTTCCCCCGCCTCCGTTTTCGAGTGCAAAGCATCTGCCTTTATGCTTTGCAGGGAACTTCTCAAGAGGCATAGCAGAGGAATGGTGACGCTAATGATTGCAGCATCCCTGCTCACCATCTGGGTAGACTCCTCAAAGTTTCCAAGGACCTGGCAGATGGCTGCCAACCAGGCCCACTCTTCTGTAAAGAATTGAGGAGGCTGACTCCCACTACGCCGCCCATGTTGGAGTTGGTATTCCACTATAGCTTCACGCTGCTCATAGAGTCTGGCCAACATGTGGAGTGTAGAGTTCCACCGTGTGGGCACGTCGCACAGCAGTCGGTGCACTGGCAGATTAAACCAATGTTGCAGGGTCCGCAGGGTGGCAGCGTCCGTCTTGGAGTTGCGGAAATGTGCGCTGACCCGGCGCACCTTTCCGAGCAGGTATGACAAGTGTGGGTAGCTTTTCAGAAAGCGCTGAACCACCAAATTAAAGACGTGGGCCAGGCATGGCACGTGCGTGAGGCTGCCGAGCTGCAGAGCCGCCACCAGGTTACGGCCGTTGTCACACACAACCATGCCCGGTTGGAGGCTCAGCGGCGAAAGCCAGCGGTCGGTCTGCTCTGTCAGACCCTGCAGCAGTTCGTGGGTTGTGTGCCTCTTCTCTCCTAAGCTGAGTAGTTTCAGCACGGCCTGCTGACGCTTGCCCACCGCTGTGCTGCCACGCCGCCCGACAGCGACTGCTGGCGACGTGCTGCTGCTGACACATCTTGTTTGCGAGACAGAGGTTGCGTTGGAGGATGAGGAGGAGGAGGGTGGTTTAGTGGAGGAAGCATACACCACCGCAGATACCAGCACCGAGCTGGGGCCCGCAATTCTGGGGGTGGGTAGGACGTGAGCGGTCCCAGGCTCTGACTTGGTCCCAGCCTCCACTAAATTCACCCAATGTGCCGTCAGGGAGATATAGTGGCCCTGCCCGCCTGTGCTTGTCCACGTGTCCGTTGTTAAGTGGACCTTGGCAGTAACCACGTTGTGAGGGCGCGTACAATGTTGCGGGAGACGTGGTCGTGCAGGCCTGGGACGGCACATCGGGAAAAGTAGTGGCAACTGGGAACCGAGTAGCGCGGGGCCGCCGCCGCCATCATGCTTTTGAAAGCCTCAGTTTCCACAAGCCTATACGGCAGCATCTCCAGGCTGATCAATTTGGCAATGTGCACGTTTAACGCTTGAGCGTGCGGGTGCGTGGCGGTGTACTTGCGCTTGCGCTCAAACAGTGGCGCTAGCGACGTCTGGACGCTGCGCTGAGAGACATTGCTGGATGGGGCCGAGGACAGCGGAGGTGAGGGTGTGGGTGCAGGCCAGGAGACGGTAGTGCCTGTGTCCTCAGAGGGGGGTTGGATCTCAGTGGCAGGTTGGGGCACAGGGGGAGAGGCAGTGGTGCAAACCGGAGGCGGTGAACGGCCTTCGTCCCACCTTGTGGGGTGCTTGGCCGTCATATGCCTGCGCATGCTAGTGGTGGTGGCTCCCCAGCTGGTCTTGGCATGACAAAGGTTGCACACCACTGTTCGTCGGTCATCAGGCGTCTCTGTGAAAAACTGCCACACCGTAGAGCACCTTGACCTCTGCAGGGTGGCATGGCGCGAGGGGGCGCTTTGGGAAACAGTTGGTGGATTATTCGGTCTGGCCCTGCCTCTACCCCTGGCCACCGCACTGGCTCGGCCTGTGCCCACACCCTGACTTGGGCCTCCGCGTCCTCGCCCACGTCCACGTCCTCTAGGCCTACCCCTACCCCTCAGCATGCTATATTACCAGTAGTGCAGAAACAGAACGCTGTAATTAAATGTGCCACTTATTGGCCTGTGGTTGGAGGCTGACTTCGCTTACGGAACGCACAGCAGAGCCAGGAAATAGTTTTGCGCAAGCCTGCTGTAACACTTAGCTGGCTGCGTATAAATTACGACAACTACCCCCAGCACAGACCCAGTACACTGAGGACGGTCACAGGCAGCCCAAATAGATTTTTTTCCCCAAATGTTTTTGGAAAGGCCCACTGCCTATATACACTGTATATGTCTTCTCTCTCTGCGTCACCACTACTGGCCCTGGAGTATGTAAAATAACTGCAAACTGTTGCACTGTGGACTAGAATACAGCGGTGATGTAACAGCCAACACAGAGCCAGGAAATAATTTTGAGCAAGCCTGCTGTAACACTTAGCTGCGTATGAATTAGGACAACTACCCCCAGCACAGACCCAGTACACTGAGGACAGTCACAGGCAGCCCAAATAGATTTTTTTCCCCAAATGTTTTTGGAAAGGTCCACTGCCTATATTCAATAAATATGTCTTCTGTCCCTGCCTCACCACCACTACTGGCCCTGGACTATATATAATTACTGCAGGGCGCAATGCTCTGCACAGCCGATATACAAAAAAAAATAAGTGCAACACTGCAAAAAGCAGCCTCCACACTACTGCACACGGTTAGATGTGGCCCTAAGAAGGACCGTTGGGGTTCTTGAAGCCTAAAATACTCCTAACACTCTCCCTATAGCAACTCCAGCAAGACAGCACTTTCCCTGATCTCTGTCAGAACGCATCTGTGGCGAGCCGCGGGAGGGGCCGATTTATATACTCGGGTGACACCTGATCTCGCCAGCCACTCACTGCAGGGGGGTGGTATAGGGCTTGAACGTCGCAGGGGGAAGTTGTAATGCCTTCCCTGTCTTTCTATTGGCCAGAAAAGCGCGCTAACGTCTCAGAGATGAAAGTGAAAGTAACTCGAACATCGCGTGGTGCTCGTTTCGAATAACGAGCATCTCGAACACGCTAATACTCGAACGAGTATCAAGCTCGGACGAGTACGTTCGCTCATCTCTAATAAGGATGTGAAAGTTTTATGGTCTCCAAATTGGTATCCTGGTGGATCTGGCAATTTGGTCATAAATTAAGGTGGGATGGTAGCCCTGATTCAAAAATGTATTTTTAAGGCCTTATTCACATGACCATTTTTACGCAGCTAATTCAGCCATGCAAAAAAAAAAATGTGACCATCTGAAGCATTGGTTTCCAATGTATTTATGCAGATGAAGGATTTTTTTGTCATACAAAAATGCCTGACCGAAAAAAAAATATAGCAAATAAGTACTTGACATCAGTGACCAAAATTTTCTATGGGAGTCTATTGGAGTCATCAGAAAAATAAGGGGGAGGGAGTTTAGCAGCAGCTAGCGCTGCTAAACACTGACAGATGCCTCAACTGAGGCATTTAAAAGTGATTACTTGTAGTTTTGCCGAATGAGGGATTTCAGGGCTGCGGTATATTTTCTTTGCAGTATGCCGTAGCCGGCTGTGTGAATAGATGAAAAAAATTGCAGCTACTCTTCATTCATGAGATTTTTAGCAGAGACGCGGGCAGCGTTAAAACGCAACGCCCGTGTGAAGGAAGCTTAAGATGGTATAAATGTTCATCTCTGTCTGCAGGAGAACCCCTCCACCTGCGCTACTGGGGAATTCCTTCATCTCCCTTTGACGGCTGGCTCGCATAGTCTCCCATAGGAGTCTAAGGAGGCTTTTGCACTTTGCACACCAAAGATAAGCAGGACCCTGACCAGCAGGGAATTTCAGTTGCTGACGTCCTATCTTTCTAGGTGTGATTTTTCTTTTGTTTGTGCGGCTCAAATTCCTTCCTCTGAATGTTTCCATATGAAACCATTGGTTCTAATAGTCGCCTTTTTTGGTGCATGTAAGTTAGCTGTGCAAATTCCTTTGCGTGAATGAGCCCTAATTGTGCAGTGTGAAGACATACAGTGAAAGAACAATCAACAATAAATCTCTGATTAGGTCTTTAATGTAGACGGAAAAGTTATTGTTGGTCTGCCACTGCATTGTTCAGATTAAGGTTGCAGTCAAACAAGCATTTTTTTGCGCATCTATGTGCACAAAAAAAATTGAGTCTATTAGAACCATTGTTTTCTATGAAGTGTTCACATGTCTGTTTTTTAGAGGCGCAAAATACTCGCACATGCAAAAGATAGACATGCATGCCTATAATGCGCGCCGGTAAGGTCCATGCTGCGCGAAAAACATTGTGTGGTGTTAGAGAGGTGACAGGGGATTCTGGAGGGTTCTGGAGGGTTCCATTAATCCCGTGGGGAGTCCCTTCATCACTGAACACTGTGACAGCACTGTCACAGTGTTCAGTGATGAGGGGTCTGCAGCGGGGACGGAGAATCTCCTGTCACAGAGAACTGCAATGCTATCCCATTGCTTTTAATGGGGCAGGCACTGCTGCTGCCCGATGGAAAGCAATGGGATGAAGGCAACCTTATGGCTCCTTCTTAAATTTTAAAGTAAATGTATCCAAATCGACTGTTCTTAATATAACACTCCCTCCAGCAGTTGTTAAAGACTTACAAATATCCTTCCAATTTAAATGGACCAAATCTCATATTAAATATTTGGGGATTCAAATCACAAAAAATCTTGGGAATTTGTATGACAAAGATTTTGCCCCACTCTTAAAAGAAATAACAACCCTATTATATACATATGATTTACCTTTAGTCTCCTGGCTTGGAAGGAAACATTTACTGCAAACATATATAGTCAGTAAAATTTTATACAAGTAGCAAATGATCCCGATTTGACTCCCAAACTCTTTTAAAAAATGTATTTAAGCTAGCTTCTCTAGGTTTATTTGGAATCACAAAAGACCTTGACTGGCTTATAAGCTTCTGGTTCAGAGGAAGGAGAGGAGTGGTATCAACCTCCCATATATGTCTTAATACTATAGAGCAATATAATTAAATAGATGGCTGGAACTGATTAAACCATCAAAAAAAAAAAATCGAATAGTAAGCCTCCTGGCCTATGCCACTTATTGAACTACCCTATCTAGAGACTTGTGGCTTCCCTTAAGGAACACATTTAAAAAGGCCTCATATGACCCACTCTTGAGAGGTGCCTGCGAAGTCTGGGAATCTCTACAGAATGATCTGGCTCCCAATCCATCCCCTATAGCACCCTTGCATCTCAATCCTGGGTACCTGGAAACAAAGCATGACAGCCACACAAGGGAGATATAGCTACTCTTTAACAACCTCACTATAGCGGATCTCTGGTCCCAACAAGCCCTCAAGAGTTCATCAATCACTGAAAATCTGCTCTCTCAGATATCAAGTTCCCCTCTAAACCAACTGTACAGAATCCATCTAAGTAAAACTTTTGAGAAATTAAAAAAACCTTTCCATTTTCACGCCCGGTAACTGATTTGGAACATATAGTTGCTGCCCAGTGTAGCCAGGTAAGGAAAATCTCTTTTCTCAAAAAAAAAAGTTCTTAACTACACAGGATAAGACCTGCATACAATCAATCTTGGGAAAGAAGCTCAATCTTAAATCGATAGATGGGGAGGTAAAGTGTGTTTTGGCTAGTGCACATGGTCACTCATGATGCGTAAAGTTACAAGAAAATCATAACAAACTCCCTACACGGTGGTACAAGTCACCAGAATGGCTTTATGCTAACAAACTATCAACCTCAAATAGATGCTGGCAAAGTAACAAACATGTGGGCTCTCTAACAATATCTGGTGGTCTTGCCCATTATTCAGTTCCTTCTGGAACCAGATTGAATCTATAATTAAAGAATATAGTTGATAGCTCATTTTGCCTTCTTCCAGATCACGTGTTCTATCTAGAGCTTCGGCAAGTTACAGACCCTCCAAATCCAATCTGATCACACACCTTATTTCGGCAGCAAAATTCCATTCTTAATTCCATTCTTATGGTGCCAACCCCTTGCACCTACAATTTCTCAATGGCTGTCTAAGCTTAACGAGATCTGTAGATTTGAGGAGCTGATGAGTTGGTCGCATAGGTCTTATGGGAAATTTTATAGTATTTAGGAACCTTGGATGAAAAGTTCTCACTCATCTGCCAAATCTGCACTAGTTAGGAATGGATAATAGTGGTCTTTATTTCCATGTTATATCTGTACTTCAGGCTCTCCTTAGCACTTGATTCTCCTTTCTCTATACATATTATTATGGATGTGATTCTTATAATAAAAAATGCATATTGGTTCGTATATGAGGTTTCGTGAGGATCTCCCTTATCCCTCTACCCCGCCCCACTCTCCTTAATACCCCTCCTCATTTCCAGTTTAAAAAGCAAATTCTCATTTTCCTGGGGATTAAACTTACTTCTGGGGATTAAACTATGCTTCCCATCCCGAACACTATTTGTAAATAATTATATTCCATTACTCGAAGATATTGAGAATGATTTAATCAATTTTCTAAAATATGAAGCATCCTGGGTCAGCAGAATCGCAACCATCAAGATACTAATAATTCCAAAAATCCTACATACGTTTAAGAATCTTCCTATCCCTGTTCCAGTGTATTAATAACCATATTTGGCAAGGGCAATACCCACATGTGGCAGAACATACATTATATATTCCAATTCATAGAGACAGGTTAGGCTTACCACAAGTTTCTTATTACTGCTATGTGACCATAATTGATCAAGCAAAACATTGGAAAGCGAATATTGTCACAATACATTGGGTGAATATTTTATTATGGTTAATTACCGTGGGAGTATCTGAACCTAAATCTCTTTATATTACTATTGAAGCTGGGCTCACAGCATGGAAAAGCATAATAGTTTCTAAATCTATTATTCCCCTCAGACAGCCCGAATTACCTTTACAGGTAATACCCTTTACTGTTCCAGATATCTCATTTAACAATTGGATCACTGCAGGGATAATTTCAATCTCAGATATATGGGAAGGCAATCACATAATGTCCATGAAATACATTTCTGCTAAATTTCACATTCCTAACAAAAATTTTTATAAATTTCGCCATTTTATTAATTAGACTCCTAATTTGTGTTCTCTTCCCAAAGCTACATATGAATTATAGTTCTCTAATTTAAATGAAGTTGCCAAAGGCACGTGAAGACTTTATATGGTTGTTTTGATTAGATCTTTGAGGGAGAGGTCCTCTTCCTTGTTTCATTGGGAAAGAGAACTAGGTAGGCATAGAAGACTGGAACAAAACATTTACATTAGCGAACTCGCTTTCAAAATGTCCATCTCATTTAAAGTTGACAAGGAAGCTTCTCTACCCTTGGTATCTCACTTCTATACGTCTTCTGCGATTTATCCTACAAGTTCAGAAAAATGCTAGAGATGCTCTAGTGGCAAAGGAACCTTGATATACATTGTTTGGCATTGCCCTGGTATTAATTGTTTTTGGAACCAAAGTAAATTCCTTATTGCAAGTACTCTAAGTAATTCAATAATTTGTAGCTACCCCTTAACATTGTTAAACATAGGCATTGCAATTTTAACCCCTACTAGTAAGACCATAGTATTCCATTTACTAACAGCAGTACATTGCAAAATAAAAGGAGGCGGTGCTCCATTGTGTGGCAAACTAGCAAACGGATCAAGATCAGGAGCATCCTTAAAGTTTCAATAGATGCTTTGAAAACAGAAGGGGAATTGGTGCACTTGACAGGACACAGATTTATGCAATAATACCTTTTATTAAAGCCAGCTTTAGGCCACCTGCACATGGCATGTACAGATTCCCTCAAGGAACCTGCCTGTGCCCGCTGCCGGCAACCCTGCTTATGTGTCATTTCTTCTGTACTGCAGATGTACCACCGATGCATCCCGGATCCCATGACCCTTCCGCAATGTTCACTGAGGAAGGGCTAAAGGACAGACGGCTTCCATTTAAGTCAATGGAAGTCGTCTGGGCATAGTCCGCTCTAAAATAGAGCATGCTGCAATTTTATTTTCAGCACATTGTGTCAGCAAATAAATCTGCATGTGTGCATGGAGCAGAGGAATCTCCATGCACATCTATGGGCAAATTGAGCAGTGGATCGCCCACGCTGGTGACAAGTGCGGGATCCGCAATTCAATTTGCCCTGTGTGCATGAGGCTTTAAAAATAGATATTCTTCCATAGCTCTACCTCCTGTCAAGTATGCCAATCCCCCTCTTGTTTTCCAAGCCGCTATAGTATCAGCTATGGCTTTGATTGAGAAATTTTAGAAAATCTCTAGGGTTCGTGTTATGTCTGAGCTTGCCTCCTACGTTACCAACACTTGCAGGTTGAAGGATGCATTATCAATAGAGATGAGCGAGCACCAAAATGCTCGGGTGCTCGTTACTCGAGTCGAACTTTCAGTGATGCTCGAGAGTTCGTTTCGAGTAATGAACCCCATTGAAGTCAATGGGCGACTCGAGCATTTTTGTATATCGCTGATGCTCGCTAAGGTTGTCATTTTTGAAAACCTGGGAAATTCAAGAAAGTGATGGGAACGACACAGAAACGGATGGGGCAGGCGAGGGGCTACATGTTGGGCTGCATCTCAAGTTCCCAGGTCCCACTATTAAGCCACAATAGTGGCAAGAGTGAGACCCCCCCCCCCGCACTGTCAGCATAAAGATCGTTCTCCTCTGCCCCAGCTGTAACAGCTGTGGCAGAGAAGAACGATGTTAGCCCATTGAATTCAATGGAGCCGGCAACCAATCAGATTGGTCCCTGCGCTGAGCCAATGAGAGGCAGCAGTCACTCACCCATTGATGAATTCATGAATGGGTGTGTGAGTGAGATCTGCCTCTGATTGGTCAGGCTGTGACCAATTAGAGGCAGCTCATTCAGCAGGCGGGGATTTTAAATCCTGTTCAGGCTGTTTAGAGCAGTTCAGCAGGACTGCCGCCGGCCGCGCTGAACTCCGTCTGCCGGGACCAGGTGAGTATATATTTTTTTTTTATTTTTACACATTTCTGGATGAATTGCAGGGAAGGGCTTATATATTTAAGCCCTTCCCGACAATTCATCCCGCGATCGCTGGCAGCCCATTGCTTGCAATGGAGTCGGCTGTATTGCCGGCTCCATTGAATTCAATGGGCTGACATCGTTCTGCCGGGACAAGGTGAGTATATATTTTTTTTTATTTTTACACATTTCTGGATGAATTGCAGGGAAGGGCTTATATATTTAAGTCCTTACCGACAATTCATCCCGCGCTCGCCGGCAGCCCATTGCTTTCAATGGAGCCGGCTGTATTGCCGGCTCCATTGAATTCAATGGTCAGTGCTCATTTAATCGAGACGAGTACCGCATGGTGCTCGTCTCGAGTAACGAGCATCTCGAGCATCCTAATACTCGAACGAGCATCAAGCTCGGACGAGTATGCTCGCTCATCTCTAATTATCAAGTATGCATGGGAACTATGCAAAATATGCTGTTAATTGGGGGAAGTGGATACATTCACAACATTATTCTTCTACCTTACAAAAGCCCAATTACTTTGATATAGAACCTTATTGGAGGTATTCCATACTTGCAAGCCACCTGTTATCTTATGTTTGTTTTTTATGTAATTAAAAAAGAGCTCTTTTATATGTAAAATTGTTTATCAGCTACAATTATGCTTTGATTAGACTTTGTACAATTATTTAAAATTGTGTCATTGTAACAGTCCATTCTTGCTCAAAAAAATTTCTTTAAAAAAATATGGGTGAAATTAAGAATTCTTTGTAATTCCTGGAACTATAAATGATCGAGATTTTAGATGGTAAACCTTTGTCTCTAGGCATTCTAATGGCCAAGAAGCTCCATTAATTTGAAGCTCGTCTCCTGTGAGTGTTGCCTAGGACGTGTTGCTTTTTTTTATCCAAGTGTTTTTCAAATATGTTATCCACATTATAGAAATTTTGAGAATTTTTGCTTTATATCTACAACTCTAGACAAAGTAGTTATTGTCAACATTGGAGAAAACAACTTATTCCTAGAAGCAAAAAATATTCCTTAAAGTTCCTCAGGCAAACTTTTATGACTTATATTTTATTCTCATGTCAGCATTAAGCTTATATTTCATTTTGGTATGCTTTATGTGTAAGGATTTACTTAGTGTAAGAGTTCTAAGAAGTGAAGTAGGTCCAATCCTTTTACACATTTTCTATTTTATTCTTGGTAGCTAAAATAACTTAGTAACAACAGGTTTAGATGCTGTAACTATTCTTACTATCTTTATAATGCTTTGAAAAGAGATACTTTGAAAAGCACTATAACATTTCTAACACTTCTAGATTTTTTTGCAGTAGTTTGAGTATTTTTTTCCCAAAAACTTAAGGTAGTCTGTTTTTATTCAATAAACAGAAGTTTCTTATGTATAGCCATACAAAATGTTTACTATTTTTACCTAAAACTGTTGAGGAAAATTATTCAGGGCTCAGTCGGATAAGCGTTTTTTTTTTCATGGATGTTTAGGTCCGTGAAGACGAAATGCAAAACGCATGTATAAAAAAACTTGTGGCCGAAGTTCCAGACGCGTTTTTATTCACACTTGTACAGTTGTGACAGCTGCAGCCGGGGATTTTTTGAATGTGAAACTCCTAGATGCTGTCAAATCCTTGGGCTTCACCGTGTTATCAATGGGGCCAGCAGCAGTAGCTATCACAGTGTTCAGTGATGAGGGGACTCCCCGTGGAGATGAAGGAATCCCCTGCTACAGCTGTCACAGCTGTTGCAAAGGAACGTGATGCTATCCCATTGCTTGCAATGGGGCCGGCGCTGCTGTTCACTGTTCAGTGATGAAGGCACTCCCCACAGGGATGAAGGAATCCCCTGCCCCAGCCGTCACAGCTGTGGCAGAGGACCACAATCTTCTCTCCATGTTTTTAATGGGGCTGACGCTGTTACCACCCCATTGAAAGCAATGGGATGAAAGCAGGGAAGGGGTTGGGTGGGTTTGAAATATCAGCCCTACCCCCACAAGAAGCCCAAGCTGCAAGGAAAAAAAAAATATATATATATACATATATACACTTGACCAACCAAAAGAATAGCCCTTCTGCCTCTTAGTAGAGTCAGGTAAAAGTTTCCACGCTACAAAGCAGTTTGGATAGGAAAAAGAAAAAGAAGAAAAAAGAGAAGAAGAAGAAGAAGAAAAAGAAAAACAAGCCCCATTGAAAGCAATGGCTGCCGGCAACCCCTGCAGTGATTTTCAGTGAAGGGCTTTAAATATAAGCTCTTCCCTGAAAAATCATCCCTAGCTGCTGTAAAAAAAATTATATATATATATATATATATATATATACTTACCTCTCCGCTACTGTCGGGCTCAGGCGCCTGCTGAAAGGGCTGTATCTGATTGGCTGAGCACTCTGCCAACCACAGACAGCACTCAGCCATTCATTGAATGACAGCTAAGTGCTGCCTGTGATTGGTCACAATGCTCAGCCAATCACAGGCAGCGCTTGGCCATTCATTGAATTAAATTACCAAACAGAAACAAAACACCACAATAAGGATTTTTAATCTATCAAACCATGCTCTTCCAGGACTGGAACATAGTCTGCTAAATAATGGGCTCTCATTCTGTCCAAATAAAAAGTTCAACAAGTTTGACTTATATATTGATGTTAATTTTATTTAAAAAATTAAAGCTCAAAATACATTTCGCCATGGAAGAAAGGACAGAAGTATAATTTTAAAAAAAAGCAAGTAGGTCAGTATGGAATATGATGACATATTTCTATATTTTCTACATTTATTGTTGATTTTAGTATAACTATCCAGTAAAGATATACACCTAAAAGTTATTTTACTAATATCCATTATGGTAATACATTGCTAGAATTATGTGCTTTTGTACTGCACAATTTAATTTTATCTATTGCATTTTATTTCCCTGCAACTCATTGTCTAAAATCATATTTGGTCAAGTGTTTGTAACTAACTTTAGACAATCAGCAAACTGAACAGCAGGCCGACAGTAGCCACAGACAAAGCAAAGCTTTTTTCCATAAAGTTGAAGCAAATCCCCTATAAACTGTGCTGCAATACTAGAAAACAAAGAGAAGTAAAAGTGTACAGCGCTCTTTCTTGAAAAGTTATAATAATTAAATTGAGTACAGTATAAAGGTCCTTTTACATGCAAAAATTATCTTTCAAACGTCCGAAAGATTTAGCAATGTATTCGCATAAAGTGTTAATGGCTTTAATGGCCATTAACTCTTTATCATCTTCATTTGCACGTAAAAAGACCTCCACAAGTTGTTTGCTGTGCCAGGTCCCCTTGCTCTCGTAGGTTACCAAAGGGATAGGGAAAGAAGGCAGAACCCAAATGGCTGTGATTGGTGAAAGTGCTCAGCCAATTAGAAGCAGCACTTCCACTAGGTAGGGATTTTTCAATCCCCAGCCAGAAGAACATGAAGAAGAAGAAGAGTTGGGGACCGGCACAGTGCTTCGCGGGGACCGTGGGGCTGAAGGAATCCTCTGCCATAGCTCTTACAGCTGTGGCAGAAGTCTAGGATGAAATCCCATTGCTTTCAATGGGGTCAGTGCTGCTGCTGCTGGCTCCATTGAAAGCAGTGGGTTTTAGGCAACCCCCGCAGCATGATTTTTGGGGAAGGGCTTGAAATATAAGCCCTTCCCTGAAAATCATCCCTAGCTGGTGAAAAAAAAAATTACAAACTCACCTCTCTGCCAATCTGGCGCATCCTCCGGCTGGCTCCCCTGCACTGCTGAATGCATTTTGCGATATTGCAGCATTTTTTTTGCCCTGCAAGCCAAGTGTTTTCACTCGCTCTCACAGCGCAAGAAAAAAAAAGAAACGTTAGTGGGTGTCCACCCTAAGAGTTATCATTAGCGAACGTCAGCAGTTGTATGCGCCAACCTTTCGGTATTATTGTTCTCCGTAATATAGATCTGGAGAAACTGCTGGTTCAAGTCGTGTTGGATTTCCTCATGTAGAATATTATCATGCATTACTAATTGAACTTTTTTTAATGATATTTCCAATTACTGCCCTTTACATCCACACCTAGAATTTCCGCCTGTACACGCCTGCATAGGATTGCATTACAATACGCAATCCTATGCAGATGGCTGCAGTTTGTCTGCACGAAATCACACGCAGAAAACAAACCGCGGCATGCTCTAATTCTGTGCGGGGCTCGCAGAGCCCCGCACAGAAACGTCACTCAACGGCCGCCGGCTCCGGTCTGCACATGAAAGAGCCGGAGCTGCCGGAGCGGGTGAGTTCGATGCTGCTCTCTGCAGGCGCTCAGGTCGGGTCCCGCTGCGAGAATTCTCGCAGCCGGATCCGACCCGGCCGTCTGCAGGCGGCCTTAGACTTACTTTTACCTCTGTACTACCTATCAAATATCTATTACTTTTAGGGTTCCCACCCACTGGCAATATTTTCTTTCTTGCACTGCGAGAGCACGAGAAAAATCTCGCATCGCAGCGCAAGAAAGAGGCCGGTATAGAACCGGCATATCGCAAGTGCTTTCAATGGGGCTAGCGACAGCAGCGCTAGCCCCATTGAAAGCATAGAGAGAATGCCGCGGACTTCTGCCACAGCTATGACAGCTGTGACAGCTGTGGTAGGAGTTTCCTTCATTCCCGCGGGGACCAGCTGTGGCAGAAGTCTGCGGCATTCTATTCCATTGAAATCAATGGTTTCCGCAAGCCCCGCGGAATGATTATCGGGGAAGGGCTTGAAATATAAGCCCTTCCCCAATAATCATCAATAAGTGTGAAAAAAAAATTAAAAAAATTATACTCACCTCTGCTGCTCTCAGCCGCGTCCTCCTGCTGGATCCCCGGCACTGCTACTGAGCTCTTTCAGCAGTCGGGGATTAAAAATCCCCCCCTCCTGAAAGGGCTGTGCAGATTGGCTGAGGGCTCAGCCAATAGCAGCTACTGCTTAGCTATTGGCTGAGCGCTCAGCCAATCACACATAGTTCTTAGCTATTCATTCATGGAGCCCTTCCCCGATAATCATTCCACGGGGCTTGCAAAAGCAGTGCTTTTCAATTAAAAGCAATGGAATAGAATGCCGGGGACTTCTGCCACAGCTGTCACAGCTGTAGCAGAGGATTCTTTCATCCCCGCGGTCCCCGCGGGGATGAAGGAAACTCCTGCCACAGCTGTGGCAGAAGTCCCCGGCATTCTCCATGTCTTTTCAATGGGGCTAGCGCTGCTGCCGCTGGCCCCATTGAAAAGACTGGCGATATGTCGGCGTGATGCCGATATCCTCGGCGTCATGCCGATTTTTTTCTGGCACTGCGATGCGAGACTTTAACTTTAGAATCGCATCGCAGTGGAGAAAATATCGCCAGTGGGTGGGAGCCCTAACTCTTGTTTTTGTGTATAGTATACCCCAGCAGATGCTGAAAAAGAGGCTTTAATGGCCTTGAAATGCATACATATGCTGGTTATCACTGGCGTAACTATAGTGGATGCAGGGGATGCGGTTGCTCCGGGGCCCAGGAGTCTTAGGGGGCCCATAAGGCCTCTCTTCTCCATATAGGGAGCCCAGTACTATGCATAAAGCATTATAGCTGGGGGCCCTCCTACAGATTTTGCATTAGGGCCGAGGAGCTTAAAGTTACGCCTCTGCTAGTTATGAATTAAACAGAGAAGTTAAGCAATTAGACTATTGCTTAGTCATATATGGGGTTGGCTGCACCTGCTATACAGAGAACTTTCTCTTACCAAGGGTCTAATCTACACACCCTTGTATAGGATATAGTCCTATATCTTTGATTCTTATTTTGGTTGATCCACTTTCTTTTCTCCATACCATTGAGCATCTTTAATATCACCAGTTCACTTTAAAGCAGTATGTAGCTTGAGACATGCCTGCATGCATCTAATACCTCCAATACAATGGTCGTCTTGCTCATATTGACATCTTTTTTAAATGCCTTATCTGGAATTCACTCATATTTAGCAACTTTGTCCATGTTTAATTATTAAATGAAGCATGCAAAGTAAAAATTAAATGTCAAGGAATATCTGGTACCTTCTCCTGATCCGTGTCGTGATACGCTGCCCATGTTAATAACAAATGTGATGTATGCACTCAGCTGCCTGATAACTCTCTCTACTGACCACATAATACTTTTCTGGGAAGTGACTGCTGTTATTAAATACTCACAGTGCAATGATTTGCTGCAGTGTGACCCATCTTAATGAAACAATCAGCATGCCTTTTTTAATCAATGTATATTAATACTGATCACAGAGACTAGCTCCAGAGACTCTAAAATAGAATATATTACATTATAAGGCACAATGACTCCAGAAACCACTGGAATCAAAATTAAATCCTTCAAGAACAAAGCTAAATGATCTAATGGCAGTCAGCGAGAAAGGGGAAATAATAGTAATAAGTAGAATGAAAAATTATCCTCCAGATTGTTTTAAGATCTTTCTTACTGATATATTATATAGTCATGTCTGTCTATATTAAATCCTGCAAAAAATGCTTAAAGCTATTCTCAGCCTACCCTCAATATGGCTACACTGATACCAAAGTAACATAGTATGTAAGGCTGAAAAAAGGCATATGTCCATCCAGTTCAGCCTATTACCCTTCGGTGTTGAGTCAGAGGAAGGCAATAAAAAAAGACCAATGAGGTAGAAACCAATTTTCCCCATTTAAAGGAAAAAATTCCTTCCTAACTCTAATCTGGCAATCGGAATAATCCCTGGATTAATAACCCTTCTGAAATTATTAATGATTAGCGAGCATACTCGCTAATGGCAATTGCTCGAGCGAGCATTGCCCTTAGTGAGTACCTGCCTGCTCGAGAGAAAAGGTTCGGCTGCCGGTGGCAGGCAGGGAGCGGCGGGGGAGAGCGGGGAGAAATGGAGGGGAGATTTCTCTCTCCCTCTCTCCCGCCCGCTCCCCCTGCTCACTGCCGCAACTCACCTGTCACTCGCGCTGGCAGCCGAACCTTTTCTCTCGAGCGGGCAGGTACTCACTAAGGGCAATGCTCGCTCGAGCAATTGCCCTTAGCCAGTATGCTCGCTCATCTCTAATTATAACATATAATATTGCATCACTTAAGAGAGACGTCCAGGACCTTCTTGTACTCTTTTATCAAATTCACCATTACCACGTCCTCAGGCAGAGAGTTCCATAGTCTCACTGCTCTTACAGTAAAGAACCCCCTTCTATGTTGGTGTAGAAACTTTCTTTCCTCTAGATGTAGAGGATGTCCACTTGTTACAGTCACAACCTGGGTATAAACAGATGATGTGAGAGATAAAACCCCCAAGTCCTATCCCATGTCAGTGTTACACAGTGGATTCCTATTTAGTGTGTAATGGTGACATGTATTTCCTCTGTCTGTGTGCATAGCCTTACATTTATTGGTTTTAATTACCATTTAATCGTAGAGAAGCTAGAGTACTCGAGCTTCAGGTCACTTTGGAAAAGCTACACCAAATCCACTACGTGTGAATGCGCCCTTACATACTCTCAGTAAAGTAAGCTCTCATCCCTACCCCAAGTGTGAAAGAGAACTGTTTTAAATGGAATGCATCACCTATGTTTTTTAACTAATTACAAGCAGATAGTGAAACACCTTGCATTTTTTATGCTGTTTTTATTTTCTGATTATATATTTTTGCATTCTATTCTCTGCACATGACTACAGGAGCAGCCATTTTGCCCGAGCTGCAGTTAGATGACCACTCTGGAGAAAACGGTTTTCCATCCCTACCCCCCTTACCTAATTGCCTGTCACACACTGCAAGTCTTCTCTGCGTATTGCAGCTACATCCATGCAGTGCAGCCTTCTATATGATGCATATCAGGCACCATCTTGATGGTGAGATTTTTTGCTTTCAATTTCAGATCAATCCCAGGATGCATCAGCACAGCATTAGCTGGAGGCTATACTATTTCTGCCTGCTGGTGCAACGTTGCATTATTATTATCTTCTATGCTCACATAACTAAGCTACAAACCATAAGTATACAATCAGGAGAATGAGCTGTGATCTCCTTTATTATAACTGTGCGATCATCATCAGGACCGTGACAGGAGTGTATGTGCCCCTCTAGGCAGTTTCTGTAGTAGGACCATGTAACAGTATCACACAAACTGTGAAATTAGCTAGTTTCATACAGCACAGCCCCAAGTAGATCTGAGCTGGTCAGAATTGAGTTCACATGGCCATCTGAGGAAAAAGATGCCAAGAGTCTCAAACAGAAAAAAGACGTGTTGTGATAAGTTACAAATACTTTTTTATTTTTATTGTAATTTTATATTTCTAATGAATATGCCTTTGAACTACTGTAGAGAACCAAGGACCCACCAATTGGATTATCATCTCTTTACCATGATAAAATCATTTGACCCTTAGGGCTTATTCAGATGACCGTATATCGGCAGCGTACTCACGCCGGCCGATATACGGCATCCCTCTCTGCAGGGGGAGGAGGCTGGAAGAACTGAGAGCAGTGCACTGAGCTCCCGCCCCCTCTCCACCTCTCTGCACTATTTGGAATGAGAGGAGGCGGGACGGGGCTGAGCTTATTCCCGCCACTTAGCTCCACGCCCATTCCGCCTTCTCTCATTTCAAATAGTGCAGAGGGGTGGAGAGGAGGCAGAGAGGGGGCGAGAGCTCAGTGCACTGCTCCCGGTTCTTCCAGCCTCCTCCCCCTGCAGAGAGGGACGCCGTATATCGGCCAGCATGAATACCCGGCCGATAAACAGTCGTCTGAATAAGCCCTAAGGGTGATAAACGATTCACAAAGGGGGTAAATTGATGGGACGTACTATCTGCTAAAATGGAGTACATCACTCTTTATATTGATTCTATAACTGCACTGGAATATTTCTTTTTCATACTCTTAATCTAAAGAAGAACCATTTCACAGTTATGCAATTGCAGTATAGCTCACTATGAATGATATGCATGTTAGCATATGGTGGATCTGTCTTGCTCTGTGGACCTGTGCAAACAATGAAGGCACAAATGCTTGCTTTGTCACAAAGAGGGTAAGTTGATGGGATAGAAATATATCTATATGCTGCTATGCACCCATCCAGGCATACTTTGAAAATGGGTCTTTACCAGCAATCTTCATTCTAGATTTTCCTTAACCTAGATAGATTTTATTGAATTGTTTGAAAGCTAAATGGCCATGGGTCTAATTATATATGTCCAGTGATCCAGGCACATTCTCCTTAAACTAGGTGAGTCTGTGATTTTATCCCTATAAGAAACAATTATCACTATTTTAGGAGTGTTGTCTCATCCTTTTAATTTTCATTTGTTTTTATTAGGGCGAAAAGTGCCAAATTCTATAGTGGCCATTTTTACAACCTAGGTGTTATGTCTTTAACCAGTACATGCTGGATCTGTCACCCGCAGATTTCCCACAACTGCAAACAAACAGTGATATAACAAAACAGAACAAAAATATGGGAAACTCTGTCCCTATATAACTAAACAAAGAGCAGGAACCTGCCTGAAAGCAGGGTGATTGTCCCAATAAAGACAGCCCTGACCCTACGTGGAAGAGGGGAAAAACACAAGAAACCAAAAATAGAAAATCAAACAAGCGCAGTACATAGCTCTGAAATGCAACAGGTAACTGAGAGATCCAGGACTAAGCTCTAGCTCCTAGCCCAGCCAGAGAGAGAGACTGATAAATCAACAGCAATTCAGCTCAGTATCAGGCCTAGCTAAATAGCCCTGATAATTACCCACAGGTGCCACTGAACATGCGCTACCTAATACCACATCCCCTTAAGCCAAAAGATGTAGAAACATCTCCAAAACCAGACTATCAGCAATCCCAGAACTACCTCCACACTAGGACGTTGACACCATACTTCCATTCTGGTGTAAATGGGGTAAGCATGGCTTCTTTTGTGGCAGAAGTCCTACTCAGGAAACAGGCAGCTTGAATTCAACAACTTGTCAAAAAGGTTTTTAAAACAGATTGAAATATATGTAAATATAAATGATAAGAATATATATATTTGAAATAGAACATATTTTATTATAGAAAATGAGTTGAATACAGGAATAGAAAGAAACTGTCCACCTCGTCCTGCATTTATTCGAGAAAATGTAAAATTCTTGCAGAAATGTATATTACAGGAAGAATTGTAAAAGTGACAATTTAGTACAGTGCACATTGACTTTCTCTGTCATATTCTAGCTGATATTTCACTTCTGCACCCAAGGTTATGAGAGTCAGTACAACATTAATCTTTGACAGTTCAACAAAGCAATGAGTTCAGATAGCCACAGAGCTGCATTAAAAAGTCATTGAATTTGAAGGTACGGAATATAGTTTGCGTTCGTAAGGGAGGAGTATAATGATGAACATAAAATTTCTATTTAGTTTCTTGGCTTTTTAATGTACTTAACCAGTGAAATACCTGGGATTGCTTTTCCTGTTCGTTGTTGAAAGCTACATCCAACTAAGAATATAAGATTAATTAAAGAGAATCTGTCATCACCTTTGGGAATGTGGAGTCCGAGGAGCTGTGTTTCATACTCACTGGGTGCCCCTTTCCTGCGTAGTGTCCTTGTGAACTTTGCGCACGCACACCGTGTGACTCTTTTCAGCTGCCTTTGTGCATGTATTCTCCCATGTAAAGAGTCTCACTGTCTGAAAAGAGTCTCACTGTCTGCATGCACCAAGTTCACAAGAACACAATGCAGGAATGGGGCATTTGGTGAGTATAAGATACAGCTCCCCATTTCTTCACCTTTGAGCCCCATAATGAAGTTTATAGGGCTCAAAGGTGATGACATGTTCCCTTTAAAATCATTATTTGACTCATGCCAACATAATGCTCAATAATATGCATCTAATTTAAAATCTCTATTGTTTGCTTTAGACCTCTTCCACATGGGTGACAGCGATATTGCCGCGAGAAAATCACAGTAATATCGCATTGGTGTTCAGTGCAATATCGCTGCATTTTCTCATGGCGATATAATGTCACTACCAAGTTGCGCATGGTGCTACAAAGTCACGCAACTTTGTAGTGTTCTTTTGCCGGGATTTTCGGGAGTAGGTGGGGTAGTGGGGGTGATTGAATGGCTGTGATTGGTTCATCGAGCGCTGGCTCTGATTGGCTGAGCCGCGGCGCTAGAGAACCAATCACAACCAGCGCTTCGTGGAGGCGGGGATTTTGACCTCATGAAAAACGTGTTTTCATGCAATGCGATGCAACAGAAAGGAAGGCTCCATAGGGAAACATGGGCTACAAAACCTCACAAATGGCAGCAATATTTAGCAACCCGTATTTTTTTTCTCTCGCAATATAGCAGGCAACAAAGCATCGCTAATGTGATGGAACCCATAGGAAAGCATAGGCTTTACATACATGTGATTTGTAGCACTGTCACATTGTGAGTAAATTGTGCGATGTTGTCGCCCGTGTGAAACCGGCTTACACTTTCATATATGTTTTATCATTTTTATGCATTCATTATAACAAAAAGGACAAACTTGATCATGCAAAAATATATATATATTCAGTGGAAGTTTTTACATTCATTATATAGTTAGAAATATCCCACCTTTAGGGCTTAAACACATGGGTTTATGTACAACTACGCTCACCGCTATGGAGTTTAGTTGTGCATGAACCAGGCTTTTGTTTTTTTTTCTTGGACCATTCAAACTCCATGCTAGTGGAAGTTTGAAAAAAAAAACGGGAAGATAGGTCCTGCCCTAACTTTCTGGAGCATAGCATTAACTGTGTGCGGGAAAGATAGGACATAGGCATAGTATTAAAGGGGTTGTCCCGCAAAAGCAAGTGAAGTTAAACACTTCTGTATGGCCATATAAATGCACTTTGTAATATACATCGTGCATTAAATATTGGCCATACAGAAGTTATATACTTACCCCCCCGGTGTTGGCGTCCCCGTCTCCATGGCGCCGACCAAAGCCTTCTTCTGCCTCGATTAGACGCACTTGCGCAGTCTGCCTCTTCTGTCTCGCTGAATAGGGCCGCTCCGGCGTGCTCACGCCGACAGCTAGTCCCCCCCCCCCAAAAAAAATCGCAATAAAAGAAATCTTGCCTGTTATTTACAATGCGTGGGGTGAAATTGCATCGCACTCACATCGCACTCTTATGTACATATGTTTTTTGCAAGTGAAATGCGATTGTTATATTTTCCTATTGAGAATAGAAGCAATTTTCATGTTCAGCGATACAATACAATTTTCTCACAAGATGTATGTCACTTTCTTACAAAATTTCAGAGATCCAAGCACAATATTGGTCAAAGTTTCTCGGACTTGCACTTGTCCGTGTGAATTAAGCCCAGCTACCAAAAATTAAAATGTCCTTATTTACCTAAAATTATGTTTTAGTGTTGAAAAATTGCTCTAAAGTGCTGGCTTTCAGGGATCTCACTTCTTTCTAATTTGTTGGCTACTTCCTGTTGTCATATGAAATCTGTCTCTAGCAGCCAACATATTGAGATGAATTACAAGAAGTGGGGGTGAGACTTCCTGTAATGGCTGACTATATCAGCAAATCCATGGAGAATAGAGTTGGGAGGGGGAGAAGGAGAGACCTGTTGGAGTGAGACAGAATCAAGGAGTCACATACAGACGTGGCTACAGCTTCTATTATGTGTTTTATCTCATCTCAGCACTGTATTCACAGCTGCACTGCTCAGTACTGCTGAATATTGCCCTCTATGATGGTGCTACTGTGGGAGAGATAGAAAGAGCAGAGCAGGGTATCCTCTTCCCAGTGTTCTGTGTGAGATATCATCATAGAAAGGGCAACATACACACCAGGGTATCTTCACTTTGCAATACTTCAAATATGTTTGTGACAAAATGAATACTCTTAAAACACATATAAACACCCATGTGCTTAGTAAAATGTCCATTGACTCAGATGTGTTCTATGTCTTCCTATAGCTTCTATTGAATATCTGAGCTGATGGACAATTTAATGAGCACATGTTTATATGTCTGAATTTTAACACAAATATATTTGAAGTATTGCAAGGTAAAGATATACCCTGGTATCTATTTCCCCCTTTCTTTGTGGATTTGACTGATGCAGGGTCTGGTTTGGAAGCTTGGAAGCTCAGTATATATCTTTGGTTGCTATATATCTAGTCCAAAAAGAAAAAAAAATGTTCATGAGCAACTACGACCTGTATCCCAGCGTGTGATTTTGCCCTAACACTAACGCATAAGAAATTTTCATTCATGGAGGTCATGCGCCTTAGGTCTTGATTAGCCAAGTGGTGTATGGACTCATAAAAGCTCTACAGCTTGTCAACAGCTTACGTCATCTCAGACCCAAAAAGTACCCAAAACTAAAGAAGCAAAGCACTCCTGCTGAGTGCTTTTACCCCTTCATTTCAGTGATTGGTGCTGATGAGTCCTTGGCTTTTCGATCTTCATTATTTTCACATCAGTGAAAGTTATAGAATTTGAAAGCTCAATCTTTGCAATACTTTGTAGGCAAATTTTGGCATGATCTCATGTGCAATTCTTATGTTATACAAGTTTGAAGACACGGCAGAGTCCGGAACAGATGTTGCTGCAATGGAAGTAGAGAAGTGATGAAGTTCCTCTTTTTGGAAGGTCATATGGTGCAAACATTAAGCAACAAATATCTTTTGTACTCCACAGTCAAAAATTAGGTTGTCAAATTTAAAACTGGCCACTTCAACACTGATGATGAAGACCATGCCAGAAGACTCCAATTGAGACCATTCCAGAAAGCATAAATGCCATCAATGGCAAGATTCTGGAAGACTAATAAATTTCTGCTAGGAGGATAGCTGAGATACTCAACATTTCTACAGTAAGAGTTGGGTCCATAATTCATAATCATCTGCACATGAGGAAGGTGTCTGATAAGTGTGTCCCAAAATGTTCATCAGCAAATTAAAACCATGCCCGAATGCAAGCCTCTTGAGAAATTCTGTGGCAATTTCAGCAGGATGCTGATGTTTTCCCGCCTCAACTGGTGATGATGGATCAGACTTGGATTTTTATGTATAATCCTGAGTCAAAAGAGCAGTCAAAGGAATGAAGACACAATAGTTCCGCACGTCCAAAGAAGTTCAGAGTGCAGAAGCTATTATCCAAGGTGATGGCATCTGTCTTCTGGAATAAAGATGGGATACTGCTTGTGGATTACCTTCCAAAGGGTCTATTATCATGGTTTTGTATTACACTGTGCTTCTAGATGAATAGAAGAAGACATTGAAGTCTAAAAAGCATAGAAAACTGATCCAAAGTGTCTTTGACACAACAATGCCTCATTACACACAGCCGAAGGTGAAAGTGAAAAAGCTGGGCAAAAAGTGTAGCCCTTTTTATGAGCAATGATTGAAACCAGGAATATAAAGATGACTCCTCTTTATTTAGCAACAGAAGCAGCATATTAACAAGTTTCAGGGACACAGACCCTTCTTCAGAATGGCTGGGTAAAACGCTAAATACAGTATAAAGGAAATATGAGTTTAAAAAGGAAAGAAAGGGAAAAAACAAAGCTAAAAATACACAAAAATGAGCACAACATGGTGATAGTTGTCTAAATCCTGATATTTGTACAGTCATTCTTAGCTACCATTATACATTATTGTTAACTATTATTATGTTGTGTTAAATCTTTAACTTGGTTAATGTCAATACCAAGTGCTAATGGTCAGGGCAGGGCAACCAAAGCAATGCAAAACTAAACCTCTATGTTGTTTGTGTCCAGGTATAGAAACCTACTGACAATGTGACATGTATTAAGTATGACTGCTTTCTGCAGCAACATAAGTATGTTTGTGTTTAGATATAAAGTTTCTAGAATTTTGTGTAGTGTTATATGGCTCAACCCCAGTGGTAGAAAGGATGACAGACACGGTAAGTACCCCATCCATTCTTACAGGTGTCTCACTTCCTGTGCAAGTTTAGTGTACTTGTTGATGTTTTTAGTGTATGTATTTTGGATGTTGTAAGTGTATGGGGTTTGCTATGTCTGTCAATGAGTGTGATGTCTCGTCTGTTGTGGTGGATTGCATTGTCTGTGATATGGCTCTGTCATAGTATAATTTGTGCCTGTTGTTTTCTTGGACTGTCTATTGAGTCTATTTGTAGTATGGAATATGAGTGTCTGATAGTTGGTGCTTGTCTATGAGCTATTGGTGGATTATATTTGCTGTTTGATTATGTCTGTATAAATAATCCATTTGTACCAAGAGCTTCTATTTGGAGGTGATGTTTTGTATGGTTTGTGCCATGATGTGGCATTCTCTGCACATGTCATCAGTAAGTGTGGTGCCTTTTAGGATGTGTTTTCTGTAGTTATTTTGTCTATGGCTTGATCCTGTATGACTATCATGAACCTGTCACATTTCCATGGGACACGCTGGATACATAACCTGAAACACCAAACAGTACAAAATAATGACAACTGCATAAAGGAAACAAACTTTCCCCAACAAACTAAACCAGGGAAGGGACCTGCCTAACCAGCAGATAACCTGTCCTGACAAAGACGAACCTGACCTTGTACCATGGCCACCAGTTCACCTTATAAGAGATAGGAGAATAACATGGAAAACAAGCTAGAATAAAAATAAATTGTTGTACTCAGCTTGCCCAGTCACAGGTAAACTGAGGAACCAGCTCCAAACTTCTGGCTTCCTCCACAGCCAGTGGATGACTGAAACTGATCACCTAAACACACACCTTGAATACCTATATGCATAACCAGATGGAATAGCTATGATATGTACGACGTATTGGTTCATGAATTGGCCAAATCGCTTTAGCCCGTGAGCCTAATTCAAGGGTCCCTATTGTCTCGCGGGTCCCTACTTTAACGAGATAACATCTACAAGAACCCTTCCTGCAAGGCCCCACACTGGAATCTAAGGACCTAACTCACCCAGAGATGGTAAACGATCCACAGCAGGACAGGACACAGTTCACACCAACACACTAGGGATAGCATGCAACACAGAACAGGACAGTTCATACCTAATGTCTGGCCACCTGCCACAGGTGGCCAGACACATGATGTCCTGCCATCTGCACAGACACAGAACATGACCTTATTATCTCGCGGGTCCCTACTTTAACGAGACAACATCTACAAGAACCCTGCCTGCAAAGCCCCACGCTGGAATCTAAGGACCTAACTCACCCAGAGATGGGAAACACTGTACATGCCTGCTCACACATGATGTCCGGCCATCTGCACAGACACAGAACATGACACTATTCACACCTATACACACCTAACACATAACAGGCATGCAAGAAAACCAAACCCTAGAGTGAAGGAATACCCGCTTCCTCTTGCAGCGGGATTGGTATATGTATGAAGCAGCCAGTGGAGATTGGCTGGCTGGAGAAAACCACACCTAGCCAGCACAAACATGTGACACCTGTGGAAATGTGCTCCTGGGAAACAAAAGTGCTACAGGCTCCCAGAAACACAACCTAACAGAACCTCTATGTTTCTCCAAGGAAGTTACCTTAAGCCAGCCAGTAGGTTTGACACAGTTTTATCAACATGATCCTGACTGAGGTCAAAGGCATGCCTACCATGGAGTTCCTTCTTGGCCCATGATGTCCATAGTGTTGGTTGTACAATGTCTAGATTACAGGAGTCTAAGTTTAGTGGTGTGCTGTTTCTGTCTGCTGGAGTTACTACTTTGTGAAGCTGCGGCGTCTCTAGTTTTCTATAAAAGAACTGTTGCAGTGTCTGTATTTTTTGGTAGTGTAAGTTTATCACATCAACAAGGTTTCGTCTTCCTTCTTTACAAGGGAGAATTCGCCTTTCTATTGTAGACTTTGGATGGTGATGTTTATACCTTGTTAGGGTTGTTTGTGTTTTTCTTTGGAGTTGTTCTAGTTCTGTGCTTGCCCAGTGAATAACGCCAAAGGAATAAGTGAGCACTGGGATGACACATGTATTTATAGCTTTGGTTATGTGTTTGGCATTTAGGTGTGTCCTTAGAATGGAGTTTAATCTGTTACTGTATGCTTTAGATACTTGTTTTACTTGTGCATGTTATGTAAGTTTGGTCTGCTGGAATCCTAAATACTTGTAGATTTCACTATTTTTCATGGATTCAATAATGTCTCCATTTGGAAGCGTAGAGTCTTCCTTCATTAGAATTCCTTTTTTTATGTGTAGTGTTTTATATTTGTCTAGGCCAAACTCCATGTGTATGTCATTGGAAAATGTGTGTGTGTAGTATATAAAAAGTGATTTAGTTGTGTTTGTGTGGTAACATAGAGTTTTACGTCATCCATGTCCATGAGGTGTGATAATGTAAGTTGTGATGTTTTCTTGTGCCTGAAATTGTACCTATAATTTGTATGGTTTAATCTGTTGGATAATGGGTTTAAGGCCCAATGCCCATGGATGGATTATCGCTGAGAAATTCGCGGTCAGACACCGCGAATTCCACAGCAATGTCTGTCCATAGACATGCCATGTTAAATGATTCTCCCCTGCCCACGAGCAGAAAACAACTGCAATTTTCTGCTCGTGGGGGAGAATCACAGCATGTTCTAATTTGTTTGTAAAATTGCATGGACAGCTCCATTGCAGTCAATGGAAGCTGTCCGTCCCGCGATATTTCTGCTGTGAAACTGTGTCACAACACAGTGTCAGCGAATCATGCGATGCAGTGCGAATGTGCACCGGCTCGCTAGCCAACACACTTGCGGGGAATCCGAAGAGGTGAGTATGGTGTCTCTGGGGTGTGCCAGGTCTGATTCTGCTACGAGATTTTGCAGTCCGAATCTGACCCAGGCGTGGGCATGAGGCCTAAGGCTAAACAGAACCTCAGTGCGCTCAAGGAATCTCCTTGGAAGATTCTTCGCCTAATGTGTATTTGATTTGTTCTTACGGATATGTGAGCTGTAGCGTTGTTCTCCAGTGCTGCATAGTGTTTTGAAGCAATGAGATGACAGTTGGATGAATTTTGTAAATATATAGTGTGTAGCAACCAAGTATGAGGGATGCTGTCGAAAGCTGTTTTGTAGTGTAGGTATGCCATGTGAATGCTTCTGTGTTGTTTGTGTGATTGCCGTAGAATAACTGCATCACATTCACTGAAAAAGCCAAAAATACCTGAAGGTCTGCAAAGCAGACACGGTCGCCATAGGCACGATCGCCATAAGGCAGGCACAATCGCCACCGGCACAATCGCCGTAGGGCAGGCGCAATGGCCTTAAGCCCTGAGGATATGTAGTCAGCCAGACAATAATGTGTGGAGGAGCAACTTGTTCCTGGCAAGCTAATATGCAATCACCCACTCAACCCAGCCCAGGATGGGGAGGAGTGACTGCATATACTAAAAGCCTGCACATGTGAACGATACCAAAGATGTCAGCCATAGATAGGTGCCTGCCTTATGGCGATCGTGCCTATGGCGACCGTGTCTGCTTTGCAGACCTTCAGGTATTTTTGGCTTTTTCAGTGAATGTGTTTGTTTTTTTCTTTTTCCTCACCTCTGTGATTTTATGTAATTTATCGTGAGTTAGCGTAGGTACTGGCGGAAGCGGTGTGACCTCGACGCGGTCCGTCAGCCTATGCGTTTTGGCCAAAATGCAGTACTAACACCCGCATTTTATCAGTATGCATTAGTACTTTTGTATGTAGTTTGCTAGTTGGTGGGGGAGCCCAAGATGTCAGCCAGTGTGGCCCACCTTGGAGATACAGGGCAACCCGCTGTCATATCAGCCAGGGTTGATATCCTGTATGGTGGGTCACCACCTATCTATGGCTGACATCTTTGGTATCGTTCACATGTGCAGGCTTTTAGTATATGCAGTCACTCCTCCCCATCCTGGGCTGGGTTGAGTGGGTGATTGCATATTAGCTTGCCAGGAACAAGTTGCTCCTCCACACATTATTGTCTGGCTGACTACATATCCTCAGGGCTTAAGGCCATTGCGCCTGCCCTACGGCGATTGTGCCGGTGGCGATTGTGCCTGCCTTATGGCGATCGTGCCTATGGCGACCGTGTCTGCTTTGCAGACCTTCAGGTATTTTTGGCTTTTTCAGTGAATGTGTTTGTTTTTTTCTTTTTCCTCACCTCTGTGATTTTATGTAATTTATCGTGAGTTAGCGTAGGTACTGGCGGAAGCGGTGTGACCTCGACGCGGTCCGTCAGCCTATGCGTTTTGGCCAAAATGCAGTACTAACACCCGCATTTTATCAGTATGCATTAGTACTTTTGTATGTAGTTTGCTAGTTGGTGGGGGAGCCCAAGATGTCAGCCAGTGTGGCCCACCTTGGAGATACAGGGCAACCCGCTGTCATATCAGCCAGGGTTGATATCCTGTATGGTGGGTCACCACCTATCTATGGCTGACATCTTTGGTATCGTTCACATGTGCAGGCTTTTAGTATATGCAGTCACTCCTCCCCATCCTGGGCTGGGTTGAGTGGGTGATTGCATATTAGCTTGCCAGGAACAAGTTGCTCCTCCACACATTATTGTCTGGCTGACTACATATCCTCAGGGCTTAAGGCCATTGCGCCTGCCCTACGGCGATTGTGCCGGTGGCGATTGTGCCTGCCTTATGGCGATCGTGCCTATGGCGACCGTAGAATAACTGAGTCAATCAGTAGTTGTTTTTTGCATTCCATGTGATTTCTACGACAACCTTTTTGTTCTGCAGTAAGATTGTTGCGTTCCTCAACGTGTTGATATATTTTGTTAGTGAGGAAAGACGTCAGAATTTTGTAGAGTGTTGTAGACATGTGATTGGTCTGTGTTGTGTTGGGTCTTTGGTGTTGTTGTTTTTTCGTTTTATATATGTGATGCCCTGTGTGAGAAATTCTGACATGTCTTTTGGGTTGTTGATAATGTGTGTTAAGTGTTCTTGGCATAGAGATCTGAATTATTTGTACCACAAATTGTGAATGTTGTCTACACCAGACGTCTTCCAGCTATGTGTTATTTTCATTGCCTTATGAATGTTGTGTAGGTTTATTTCAGCACAGGGCAGTATTTTCTGCATGTTCTCTTTCTCCTCTTTGATCCAACCAGCATTATTGTTGTGTGTGAAGGTATTAGACCAAAGAGATGACCAGTAGTGCGTGAGCTCCTCGTCTGTTGGTGCATTACAGCCTTGGGAATGTGTAGTTGTTTGTGCATGTAATTGTCTGTAAAAGTGTTTTTCATTGTTTATGAATAATGTATTTTTGGAGAATGCAGGTTTTGTATCATTTCAGATGTTGTACTTTGGCTACCAGCTTTTGTCCAGTTTGTCAATGTATTCAGCAATGTGTGTGTTTTGTTGGTTGTGTTGAGCGTTTGTTTTTATTTTCTTAAGATTTGCCTAACCTGTTTAATTACATTAGGAGTTATGTTGTTTCTAGTGCATTGGGTGAACCTGCCTAGTTGTTGTCTGATGTTATTTATTTGTATTTCTAGTCTTGTTTGCCAGGCAGGCTTCTGAAAAGTGTGTGTTTTGTTTTGGTTAGTTTGTGGCTGCACCTTTAGGCTTCATGTCCACGGGAAAAATCAGGCCCGCTACGGATTCTCCATGGAGAATCCCTAGCGGGTCCCTCCTGGCCTACGGACATGAGCGCTTAAAAGAAGAATAAATAAGAATAAACTTACCTCTCGCACTCTCCGGATCCTTCCTTCGCCGCGGCGTCATCTTCTCTGCGTCGCGGCCGGATCTTCTTTCTTCGGCCCAGCGGATGCGCAGGATGACGTCGGTGACGTGCCCCGCACATGCGCCGGCCCGAAGAAGAAAAAGATCCGGCCGCGACGGAGAGAAGATGGCGCCGCGGCGAAGGGAAGAACCGGAGCGGGTGAGTAAATTCCGATTTTTGTCTCCCTGCGGGAGACCCGCACGAAAATTGAGCATGGTCCGGATTTTTTCATGCTCCGTTTTTTTTAAAATCACTTTTATTGACCATCCGCGGGTATTTAGCTACCCGCGGGTGGTCAATGCATCCCTATGGGATGCGGATCCGCGGGCAGGAGAAGAGTTAAAATCCGCTGCGGATTTTAATTCTTCTTTTGCCCGTGGACATGAGGCCTTAAGGCCCAATGTCCACAGGCAGATTGTAATTATAAAATCCACATGTGTCTCTGGAAGGAGGTTCTGCAGATCTAGTAGTCCATAGGAATGCATTAGCATCCGCAGGGTAATTTTATGCATACAAATGTGATTTTTTTTTTCACGGCGTGCGGATTGGAAGAAATCGTAGCATGCTCCATTTTTCTGCGGATCCCGCAGTGACGGCTTCTATTGAAGTCAATGGAAGCCGTCATATTCATGGCCCAGCCACAGTTGTTATTGTGGCTGTGCCGTGGATCCGTGGGAGAGCAGGAGATTAAAAAAAAGTGAATACGGCGCATGCACGTGGCATGCCACCAGTGTGCCGAGCGCATCCACCGGGCAGCGTCCGGACAGGTGGGTAAATGTAATTTTCGGCCTCATGGCTGCAGGCCGGGTGGAATCTGCTTCAGATTCCATTTGGAAACTGTGCGTGCCCGTGGACATGAGGCCTAAACCATAGTGGTTGTGGTTGCATCTACACTTTCATGAGTAATTGATGTTGTATTATTGTGAATGAGTGAGTGATCCTCAGTGATGTCTGCAGTTTCAGTGTGTTGGTCTATATTTTTGGCGACTTGATGTTTAATATGTTCGCTTAGCTCTGCCCTTATTCCAACCCCCCCATTGCAGTGAACCAGCGGGGACAGGTAAGCCTGCATGGGGGGAGGAAAGCAGAGGGAGTGAGTTTAGCAGCCATGCTGCTAAACTCCCTCCCACCTGCAGCCACTGCCATGGGCTCCCATAGCAGCCCATGCAGCGGCTGACGTATTCCGGACCAAAAGATAGTTCCAGGACTATCTTTTGGGCCGATGTTAAAATGCCCAACGCTATATTGGCTTGTCCGGGCGCTTTTACGTCTCAGGAATACGGCCATGGGATCTGATGCATTGGAATCCAATGCATCAGACCACAGCATATAACAGCCGGCCGTGAAAACGGCTGGCTGATATACACTCATGGGAAAGAAGCCTAACTCACAAACATGGAATTTGTTAACCTGGGCGATGCTGGTATTGCTTTGTGAACATGTTAATACCATAATTATTCTCTAACGAAGTGGGTGTTCTTTTAAACCTACAGCCAAGTATATATGTTCAGCTTTTTACTAACTTGGGTAACAGATGCTGTTTTGCTGCCCATTATGGGTCAGGCACTGCTATTGGGTCACACTTGGCTTCATTTCTCACCATAGACCTTACTGGCAAGGGTGGCCCTACTAGGAGTTTATTTTTAGCATAATTGTGTACCTATTTTTATATTCACTAAGGTTGATGATTTTTGTTTTGCCGTTTTCCACTTTTAATTAATATCATTATTTATTATCAAAGCTGATCATTATCACTAATTATGTGCTTTTCATTTTGCATTTATGAATTAATTCTATTACGGATAATAATTATGGCTGTAATTTTTTTGCTTTTTCTACTAACATTTCAAAACTGTTCATCACTATTAATTACTTTTATATTTATGACAATTATTGCTATATTTGGCTCATTTTTATGTATCTTTTATATACATTTTTTAAATATTTCTCACCCTTTCTTTATATCTTGTTTCCTTTTTGGCCTCATTCACACTAGTGTTTTTGTGCAGCTATTGGAACTGTATTAAAAAATCGTGACCATGTGAAGCATTGGATTCCAATGCATTCATTCCCTCGAGCGATTTTTGGTTACATGAAAAAAATCACACTGTCAAAATGAAAAATCGGTTGCTGATTTTTCTCGCTGCATGCAAAGATAGATCTTGACTAGAGATGAGCGAGCACCGAAATTCTCGGGTGCTCGTTACTTGAGCCAAAATTTTTGTAATGCTTGAGAGCTCGTTTCGAGTAACGAACCCATTGAAGTCAATGGGAGACTCGAGTATTTTTCAAGGTGACCCATGCTCTGCATATGGGAGGTTGTGTGATTCACCTGAAAACATCAGAAAGTGATGGAAACACCACAGAAATGGATAGGGAACAGCAGGGGCAGCATGCATGGATGCATCTGAGGCTCCCACGTCACACTATTAAGCTAAATTGTGGGCAAGAGCCTGGTGGTCACCCCCCTAGCAATTTAGTTGGGCCAGACCATAATCAGCAAGGCACACACGCTGGCACATCTTAGCTAAGCAGCACACTAGGTGGAACAAAGGCCAATCACCACCTGCGGATGACATCACTGCCTCTTCTCCTGTGTTACATGCTGGCATTGCTGTCCAATCCCCCCCCAGAACGCAGGCATGAGACTGCATCCACAGAATACTGACATTTTTCCCAGCGCAGCGTCCAGCTGTCCCCATCCCAGATGGGGTAAGGCGCACCCCTTCGCCTACTCAGTAGTCCACAGCGTACTAAAATTTTTCCCAGCGAAGCGTTCAGCTGCCCTCATGCCACACGGTCGTTTGATAGCCACACCACCCTCATGTGTATTTATAAGTGCGTATTGGATGAGGAGGAACAGGAGACACACACTGCAAACGGTTGGCAGGGCCTGGCAGCGACCCTCTTTGAAATTGTGGGCGATAGCCCACAATGCTGATGAGAATTGCTGATGAATTAACGTATGATCATCATTCCAATTCCATGCCACCACGTCACAAAATTTCAGGAGCCCCAAACGTGGGCATAAAGGGGACTCACATGCCAGTACTTCTACACATCTCCACCATTCCACAACCCATTCTAAAACAAAAGATTTTTTTTACCCAGAGTGCAGGTGAACCCCTAAAAGGATTTGTTTACCAAGAGTATAGGTGAACCCCTAAAAGGATTTGTTTACCAAGAGTATAGGTGCACCCTTGAAAGATTTATTTACCAAGTGTGCAGGTAAAAACCTGAGAGATTTTTTGAGCAACAGCTCGTACTTTTTAATGGGATTCAGGTGGCGGTCCACTGAGAGGAAAGCTACCACCTGTCCCAGCCCCTGCCTCCCCGAGCGGCTTGTTAACCAGTGCCCCAGGGAAAGACAGCATGAACTGTAAAGAAATTAGTGGCCAAAGATGGACACCGCGCTGGGATACGTTTCCGTACGCCGTGTGACCCTTTTAAAATTGTGCTTCATAGCTGACATATTAATGTATGATTGTAAGTGCCATCCCATGCCACCTCCGTCACAGCATTTTATTAGCCACAAATGCCAGCATAGGGGGGACTCAGGGGCCAGTACTTCTACATTGCAGGTGAGAACCTGAAAGATTTTTTGAACAAGAGTGCAGGGTATTTGTTTACCAAGAGTATAGGTGAACCCCTGAAAAATTTGTGTACCAAGAGTATAGGCGTATCCCTGAAAGATTTGTTTACCCAAAGTGCAGGTGAACCCTGGAAATATTTTTTTAACATAGAGCTTGTACTTGCTTAATGGGATCCAGGTGGTGGTCCACCGACAGGCAAGCTACCACCTGTCTCAGCCCCTGCCTCTCCCCGAGGGGCTTTTTAACCAGTGCCCCAGGGAAAGACAGCGTGCATGATGAAGAAATTAAAGTGGCCAAACCAGGACAATTCATTCTGTCTCGGTGTCAGATAGCTGGACACTGCGCTGGGATACATTTGTGGAGTCTGTGGGCATATGAAGCTGAAACCAACACGTTTGCTGAACTCTAGTGGTGAACCTCTTCAAAATTGGAGGCGGCCCTCAGAAAAAATTGGTGGCCCCTAGTGTTGATCATGTTGTATAATGCACAACATCAAAATGCTACGCAAACTGCAAGGTATTTTGCGTATGCTTTAAGCCAAAAATAGACAGTGTAAAATGAGTACAGTCTTGTTATATAGTGTGGATGGACAGGACACACACTTGGGCCTATTATGCAAATGCTTTCAGCCAAAAACAAATTAAAAAATGAAAAATGAGAGTTTTGTTAGTCCCTTTATAGTCTGTATACACCAGTAGCAGTATGCTGTATAGAACTGGTAACAGTATGCAGTATAAAGCTGGGATGCTTGTGAATGCTTTGTGCATACTACTGGTCCCAGTCAGCCAAACTGATGATGCACAAAAGTGGAGTTGAAATCCTTAAAAGGACTGCTGGGTTCTTTGAAGATGGATCCCTGCCTAAACGCTCCTTCTAACCTACACTAACACTCTCCCTCATTCACAGCAGCTCTCTCCCTCAGCTAATCCAGCCTCCATGTGAGGCGAGCATCAGGTGGCCTAAGTTTTTATGATCCTAGGTCACCTGATCCGGCCAGCCAATCATTGCTATAGATGTGCACAGGGTTGGCACGTCATAGCAGGAGGTGCAAAATCCTTCCCTGCATGTTAATTGGCTAAAAAAAACGCTGAACATGTGGGGAGGAGAGGGTGAAATTTTCTCGAACACTGCGTGGTGCTCGCTCGAGTAACGAGTACTTTCAAGTATGCTAATGCTCAAACAAGCATCAAGCTCAGACGAGCATGCTCGCTCATCTCTAATCTTGACCTATCTTTTGCCAAAAAACATTGGCAGCTCCCACAGACTCCAATGGGAGCGGAAAAAAAGGGAAGGGGGTTACCTGCATCCAACACTCGGGAAAAAAAAGACAGCTGACGCTATTGAAGCTATTAAAAATCATTATGGAGATTTCTGGTGGCTGAAAAATTTCTGTGCTGCTGTGCATTTTTCCACAATATGCCCATGTGAATGGACAGTAAAACGCTAAGTAAGCTCTGAACTTGATCCTGACTATTCTTTATTGATGCGATCTTCTAATGTGAAAATGCATACACTCATGTAAATGAGGGCTTATACTGTAATTAGCGTTCTACCTAGCCATAAGAAGGGGCTGTGACCCCAAAAAACATCAATGTGCTGGTTCTGATCTAAATCATTGTCATAGAATCATAGCCTTTGCATGAACACTTCCATTGAAGGAAAATTCACCACGTTCCGTGGTAACCTGTTCCACTCATTGATCACCCTCACTGTCAGAAATTTTTTTCTAATATGTAATTTGTATCTCCTCCCTTTCAGTTTCATCCCATTGCTTTTAGTCTTTCCTTGTGCAGATGAGAATAGGGCTGATCCCTCTGCACTGTGACAGCCCTTCAGATATTTGTAGATAGCTATTAAATCTCCTCTCAGCCTTCTTTTTGGAAGCTAAACATTCCCAGATCCTTTAACTGTTCCTCATAGGACATGATTTGCAGATCGCTCACCATCTTGGTAACTCTTCTCTGAACTTACTCCAGTTTGTTTGTCTTTTTTAAAGTCAGGTGCCCTACTGATGAGAAGGGCTGTGTCATTTGCCCAGCCTTTTTTACTTTATCTTTTGGCTATATCGACATGCTAATTTTAGAACTGGGCTGGCAACACTTTAATACTGTATTGCAATTATTACTGTCCTTTACACATAGTTACACCAATTTGAATTTCTGAGTTTGCCGGAGTCGCTCTACTTCTTTCTGCACTTTCTCTGTTCCCCACAGCAGCTATTACCCAGAACAATCTGACTGACTGAGTCTCCGAGGTGCTGGATCATCCTCCGCATTCACCTGATCTGGTACCCTCAGATTATTACCTGTTTTCTAAATTGAAGAAACACCTCAATGACAACAAATTTGCTTCCATTTCTTACATACGTTAGTTGCAGCGGCTGATGCCTGTTTGGCTCCCAACCAAAGGAAGTATTTCTGGATGAGTTAAAGAAGTTGCAACACTGCAGTCAGAAGTGCACTGATATCCAAGAGGACTATGCAGGATAACTGTGAAATGTCATTGTTCTATATCAATATTTGGGGTCAAAGTCAAGGACTTAGCAGCACCCCCTTGTATTTCTTTTCTTTTGCAGGTCTTTACTGGGCTTTAGATCCCATGGATTACACAGGATTACCCACCTGCCATAATCTCCGCTATTATTGCATACATTTGAGCAGCAGTTTCTAAATCCATCCTAATATTTCATTAGTCTCAGTGTTTCTGGTGTTTGCTACAGCTTCGTAGTAATGAGGTCAGTGCGTCTAGGCATTCCTATTGTCTGCGGGTCTCTTTGAGAATATGTATCTAAGGATATGTTCTTTGAGTTCAGCGAATCTTGGTATCGGTCCATGTCAAAATCCACGGATGACATGCAGATTTTGGTCTAGTTTTGAAGAGGTGACATTTGACACATTTACTATTGCACCACGGGTCAATATATGCTGTGGATTTTTTTCAGTGCAGATGGGAGAGATTTCTTGAAATCTCATTCATATTGCCTATACGGGAAAATGCAGTAAATTATCTAAAAGCAATTCCGCTGCGGAAAATCCGCAGCGTTTCTGCTATATGTGAAATACTCTAAATGTGCTTTGGCAACATCTATGGTAGTCATCTTGCTTGCATGCCTATGCTAAATCCCTTTGTGTTTATTGTAGGCCTTTTGTACTTAATAACCTCTTGGTGGGCTACAAATGTATTCATAAGTATATATACACTACATATAAGTAAATATATATTAATTAATGCTATATCAATGTATTTATATCAGAGGTGGGCCTGAGCCCTTTTTTCACTTATATCTTAATCTAGCAGATTTTGCTCCTGTACTTTCCTCACGGTACAGTAGACTTTAAATATATAGTTTCCTACTGTGACTTCTGAATTTAGAACACGCTATTGTCTCTGTTATCACCTGGCAAGTTTGAACATTGGAAACTAGTAGTGAACCCCTCGCACTGTTGCCATCTCGTGGCCAGATTCCAAACTGCAGCTCTCAATATTTTAATAATGAATAATTATCATGTATGTATCTAATTATTTCTTATCAGATGTCTAGGAAAACATTGAAGATGGAAATGTTTGAATAGCACAGTGCTTAGTGCTGCTGCCTTAGAACATAGTAACATAGTATCTAAGACTGAAAAAATACATTTGTCCATCAAATTCAGCCTATTATCCAGCAATGTTGATCCAGAGGAAGGCAAAGAATATTCCAATGAGGTAGAAGCGAGTTTTCCTCATATTAGAGAAAAACTTCTTCTCAACTTAAAATTTGGCAATCGGAATCCCTGGATCAACAATTCTTCTAAAGTACTCAGTAACTATAACGTTATATTGTTACATCCAAGAAAGACACTCAGACTTTTAGCAAGCTCTCCATCACCCCATCCTCAAGTGGAGAGTTCCATAGTCTCACTGCTCTTACAGTAAAGAACCCCCTTCTATTTTGGTGTAAAAACCTTCTTTCTTCTAGACTTAGAGGATGCCGACTTATTATAGCCACAATCCTGAGTATAAATAGACTAGTAATTTTTAGGAAATCATAGTACAGTGTTTCTGGTGGTGCCATGCGCCACACAGCTGTACTACATGGTACATCCATTATGATCCCCACACATCACACACACAGCTCTACTATATGCATTCTGTTTTTTACACACACACACACACAGCTGTGGTACATCCATGCTGACTTCCAGGAGTAAGCTCAGCCGACTCCTGGATACAGTGATCAGCCCCATGTCATATGACACCTGACTCTACCCACACAGGTGATCACCTGATGGTGACAATCACAGGTCCTTGTGGCTTGTCAGCTTATCCAATATACAGTACTTTCTACAAACTGCACAGTGGCTCCTCCCACAGCATTGACATCACTGCAGGTCCTTCAGCCCACCAGATCTCTGTGGTGGTGGTAGGTCGGGGTCTTCTGTTAGAACCGCTGAGTTGTGTCTGAGATAATAATGGTTTGGTTATATTCTCATTTTATTATTTTTGTCCCCTCCTTCCAAGAGCTCTAACTTTGTTTTTCTTCTGTTGTGTTTTACATATGTTGTAGGACCTGTGATGACGTCACCAGTGGCGAATCGATGACATCACCAGGGGCAGAGCATGAGAAGCACCCACACATAAACATACACACTCACGTTCAAGTTGTCGTTAGTAGTTTGGTCATGTAGAGATATCTGTATTGTCCCCTGATATATTTGTACATAGTTATTAGGTTGTCCCTCAGTCTAGAACTTACCTCATTGTAGAAACTGATCAGATTGGTTTGACAGGAGCGATCTTTCACAAACCATGGTGATACAGAGTTATGCAGCTATTTTCCTTGAGATACTCCAGGATAGCATCTTTTAGAAACCCCTGAATCATTTTACTTAGTATACAAGTTAGAATTACTGGCCTATAGTTTCAAGGTTCACTTTTCGACCACTTTTCGAATACTGGCACCACATTTGCTATGCAGCTATCCAGTGGAAGAGACACCCTCACTATAGAATCCTTAAATATAAGAAACAATGGTTTATCTATCACATTACTTAATTCCCTTAGATCCTGGGGGTGTATGCCACTGAGACTCAGCAATTTGCTATTTTAATCTTTTCTGAGGCAGCTCTCCGCTTCTTCCTGGGTCAGACTGGTGACATTCAATGTAGACTTTATTTTATTACTCTGATTTTCACCTAACATTTCATTTTCCTCTCTGAATACATTGCAGAAAAAAACTGTTTAATAGATCTGCTTTCTCTTCATCACCCTCTTTAATTTTTCCCTCATTGCTTTTTACAAGGACAGCACTTTCAGTTTTAATCTTTTTACAATTTACATAATTAAAGAACAGTTTAGGGTTAGCTTCACTTTCCTTGGCAATAAGTATATATATATCTCTACCTTGCTTTTTACATTATTTTTTCCTTATGGCTTTTGAATGCTCCTTCACTGGCTCTTTGTAGTTAAAACAATCTATTTTTGTCCTTTATTGCCTCCTTTACATCTTTATTTAGCCACATTGGTCTTCTCCTATTTCTAACCCTTTTACGTTTGTAAAGTAATCACAGTGAATATTTAAGATGCTTTTAAAATTGTTCAATTTCTTGTCTATACCCTTATTTATGAGGACATTGCCCAAGTCAATTAGGTTTGGGCATCTCTAAGCTGATTAAACTTTGCCTTCCTGAAGTTTATTATTTCTGTGGCACCCTAACGGAACATCCTATTGAAAGACAAGTGGAAATTAATTATATTATGGTCACTATTTCCTTGGCATCCCCAGATCTGCATCTTTGTTATTCTCTCAGGTCTGTTAGCTAATATTAAATACAAAATGGCTGTCCTGAAGAAGTTGGAAAAGGTAATCTTTGGATATTGCTAGAAAAAATGTTTCCTTTATGAAATTCATAGGTTTTGCTTTCCAGTGTATATCTCAATAGTTCAATAATCATCTCATTGTGATTTGCCACTTCAGTTATTTGCCTTCATAATAAATTTTCAATGAATTTTGTTATATTTGGTGGCTTAAAGGAAATTCCTATGAGGATTTTATTATTGTTTTTCCCTCCATGTATTTCTACCTAACGAGACTCCACATGTTCATCTCCTTCACATATATCTATCTGTAGTGTGGTCTTTAAATATCCCCTTGTCTGGCTTTTATAATCCCTTTTGAACAGACTGTTACCCTGTCAGTTAAGTGCCAAGTCATAGTTTTCATCCAGCCAAGTCTCAGTTATTCCCACTATGTCATAGTTTCCTCAGACATTATTTATTCCAGTTCGTCAACTTTATTAGTCAGACTTTTATCATTAGTCACCATGCAGTTTCAGAGGTTTTATTTTTATTTATTTTTTTATTTTAAGTGTGTCAATATTAACTGTTCTGCCAGTTTTAACTGAACTAACTCCTCCCACCATTCCACTCTGATTTTCATTACTTATTCCCAGGGCACTGTCACTCTAACTTCCTCTCTATCTGTATGGTTTCTCTCCTGCACACTCCCTAGTTTAAACCTTCCACCAATCTTCTAATCATCTTCTCCCCATTGAGATGCAGTCCATCCCTATGGCAAAACCTGTAAACAACAGCGAAGTCAGCCCAGTTTTCAAGAACCAAAAGCCCTACTTCCTATATCAGCTCCCTACACAAACTTAATGGGTTCACATTCAATATAAATCCTGCTACAGATATGTTTGCCATGTTTAGGGGAACTATATGAAAGGCTGCAACTGATTTAACATGCAAGTATTGTGATGTATTTGCCTGAATTGTGACATTTATACCACAGGGACTGTCAATTTAAGAACCTGACTGCTAGCACTGTATGCACCTGAGATAACATAATTTGGAATTAGTGACAATTCTAAGCTTTATATGTTTGCCCTAGTTAGATCACAGATGATACACAACTTCAGGCCAGCGCAAGCATGGGAGACTGGCTGGGTTGTAATGATTTTCCTCTTCCCACAAAAGAAATAAGGGATGAATTTTTTTGTGCCCTTGATCATTTTAATAAGCCATTGTCCATCAGGATACATTTCTAAGTTGAATTTCAGGGTTATTGAGGAAAAGCATTGCAATTCTTTAGAGGATGAGGATGGTCAAAGCTAAATCTCTTTTTGCAAAGAAAAGAAATAAGCTCATTCAGGCAATTTAGCCAGAGGACCAGAAGACCGCCCAAAAGGAGAAAAGAGAAATCACGACTCAAGGGACCAAGGAAAGGTCAAAAGAAGATAGATATGATTTCAAATGCATACTAGCTAATTGATGAAAGTTCAAGATAAGTACAGAGAAATTTAACATAAGCTCCAGTTATTACAGTAAAATATTTAACTTGCTCAATGAAGTGGTGAATAGGGTTAACAATTTCACCAGGAAATAAGGACCATGGAACAACGGTACTGTGGGCGATAGGATATGCATATGATGGCAGACTACTGTTAAAAAATCCAGTGCGAATGTCCAAGAATATCACAAAAATGTAGTTTCATCGACATGTCTCAATGAAACAAAAATGTTTTATTCAGGTTCAAGGCTTCTTGGGATTTATCTTTGTACCCTAAGCTTTTGATTGGCAGTCATTATATGTATATTATAATATGTATACATTTATATAGATATATGTCAAATCTTGTTAAGCAGACCTGATGGGGAAAAACTAATGTTATTTTCAAAACCCCAAATACCCCAAAAAGGTTCTAACATCTCAGTCACCAAAAAATTGTGTTCCCCAGTGTAATCACCCCAAATACATAGACCCTAGTAGCAAGTGTTTGGCTCCAAAGTTAGCTCCAAATTGGGTTGTCTTCAGCGTGGGCCAATTTTTGTGTCAAAGTCCAACAAAGGATCTCTTAGTTCTCTGGTGGGCCAATCTTACCCTGCTGCTTGATTATAGCCTATATTTCCTTAAGAAAGGGCACTCTCTCATTATTAAATACGTTTAGTGATATTGCTCTTTCTTGATTGCATAAAGACTAGAGATGAGCGAGCGTACTCGGAAAAGCACTACTCGCTCGAGTAATTTGCTTTATCCGAGTATCGCTGTGCTCGTCCCTGAAGATTCGGGTGCCGCTGCGGCTGACAGGTGAGTCGCAGCGGGGAGCAGGGGAGAGCGGGTGGGAGAGAGGGAGAGAAAGATCTCCCCTCCGTTCCTCCCCGCTCTCCCCTGCAGCTCCCCGCTCCGTGCCGGCACCCGAATCTTCAGGGACGAGCACAGCGATACTCGGATAAAGCCAATTACTCGAGCGAGTAGTGCTTTTCCGAGTACGCTCGCTCATCCCTAATAAAGACACATTTTCTCTGAAAACTACAATACACAAGTCTTTTCCATAAATTGACAGCAAAAGTTAACCAATTTAAGAACATAAATTAGAATCAATTGTGAAATTTACAAAAATGCTTTATTTTCTATGCCGAAAAGCCTTTGAAATAAATAGTATCAGAAAACAATTCTGTTTCTAGTTGTAAGAACATATATTTTCCAGATCTAAAGCACACATCTGTTCTTGAAACACAGCCGATCATTCCTTTTGAAAAATAAAAATGAAGAAAAAAGAAAATGGTACCCTGCTGCATTTAAAAATGTATGAATTCAATTTGTAATTTCACATTTAGAAATAAATAATAAATTGCCTGCCCGTTGTTAAGCTAGTTTCAGGCTCATGATAATTGTAATAGTTGATAAATCAGGGGATTTTTGGAGAGCCAAGCAGCACGATGTGTTTGTTATTGCATCTGTGGTTTCTTTGACAAATCATGCCCTTGGAGTATATTTTTCATACAAGTTTCCATGGAGATTTCAATTTCTTTACATAAGAAGGATTTTCTGGGCTACCAACTGATGTTGCTGGAAGCCTTAGTCAATATAAATGAAGGGTTGTCTTTGATTTTCACTTGCAATGCCTTGCTGAATAATTTGGTGGTAACCTAGGTTGGTAAAATGTTATACTAATATTGAACAACTGCAATATATTGTTATTTTGTATTTGTGATACTTCTAGATAGCAATACTTCTTAATAGTATTGATTTTCTTGTTACAGTTTCTGAACACAATATGTAAATGCTGTTATTAACATGATTCCAAATAAAACAAGTAAAATATTTTTAATTACTTAAAAGGGCATGTCGATATTTTTTATTTATTGCAAAAGTAGTCCCCCAGTATGTATGTTAGTTAATGTTAACTTGTTTAGTTACATAGTAACATAGTATGTTAGGGTGAAAAAAGACACATATCCATCTATTCAGCTTATTACCCCCAATGTTGATCCAGATGAAGGCAAAAAAAAACAAAAAAACAATGAGGTTGAAGCCAATTTTCCTCATTTAAGGGGAAAAAAAGTCCTTCCCCAGTCTGGCAAGCAGAATAATCCATAAATCAACAACCCTTCTGGAGAAAATAGTGACTATAACATGTAATATAGCAGTGCTCAAGAAAGGGATCCAGACCCCTCTTAAACTTTTTTATCTAATTCAGCATCACCATGTTCTCAGGCAGAAAGTTTCATAGTCTCACAGCTCTAACAGAAAGGAAGTGCTCCATAATAATTACCTCATTCAGATTTGCTACTTCATCTATTTGCCTTGGTAATAGATTTTATGTGGCTTCTGTTATATTTGGTGGCCTATAGAAAACCCCTGTGAGAATTCCATTATTGTGTCATCCTTCATATAACTCTACCCATAGTGACTCCACATGTGACTCTGACAATGAGGGTGATCAATAAGTGGAACAGGTTACCACAGGAGGTGGTGAGTTTTCTTTCAATGGAAGTGCTCAAACAAAGGCAGGACAAATATCCGTCTGGGATGATTCAGTGAATCCTGCACTAAGCAGGGGGTTAGACCCGATGACCCTGGAGGTCCCTTCCAACTCTACCAGTCTATGAGTCTATGTTCATCTCCATCACATATATTTTCTGATAGTGTGGACTTTAAACAGGATTTTACATAACAACAAACCACTCTACGTTTAGTTTTTTTTAATGATCCCTTCTGAACAGACTATAACCCTGTAAGTTCACCGCTCAGTCACAGCTTTCATCCAACGAGGTCTCAGTTATTCCCTCTATGTCATACTTTTCCTCAGACATTACTACTTCTAGCTCGTCAACCTTCTTGGTCAGACTTCTAGCACTAGTCATCATACAGTTTAGAAAGTTTTGGTTATTTTTTATTTTAAGTGTATTCTAATTCCCAGGTCACCATCTATACTATAGTCCCCTCTATCTCTGTGATCACCCCCACCCCCACCCCCGTCCCTAGTTTAAATACTTCTCCAACCTTCTAGCCATCCTTCTCCCCAGCACAGCTGCACTCTCCCCATTAAGATGCAGCCCATCCCTATGGTGGAACATGTAGCCAACAGCAAAGTTGGCCCAGTTCTCCAGGAATCTAAACCCCTCCTTACTACACCAACTCTTGAGCCACTTGTTTACCCCCCTTTCTCTTGCTGTCTTTCTGGTGTGGAACGTGATACAAGTAGTATTTCTGAAAATAATACTTTGGAGGTCCTTGCCCAAAGCTTACATCCTAGTTCCCTGAAATCATTTTAAAGGACCTGCCCCCTACCTCTAACTTTTTCATTGGTGTCAATGTGTACCATGACTGCTGGATCCTCACCAGCCCTTCCCAGTAATCTGTCCACCTGTGTAAGATAAATAATTATATTTTTTAATAGTTTGCACTATTACATATGTGGAAATATCAATTTTGTTTTTTTTTTATTTTCTTATATGTTTACATGGGGAATGGATAAAGGGTTTTTCAACTTTATTTATTTTTCTTAAACATTTTTTAAAATGTTATTTTTACCTTTTTTAGTCCCCAAAAGGGAATTGAACTTGCAATTGATTATCCCTACAATATGCTGCAAAACCTCAGTATTGCGGTGTATTGTGGGGGAGATTTATCATATGCCACTGGCAGAGCCTAATAGATTGTAATATACAGCAGACCTAGGAGCCTTCCCTAGGCTCTGGACTGTCATGTGACCATGTGAGCCCATGTTCTATGGGAAGATACACAGTAAACACATTATATAATGCTGAAACTTTACATTCCTAAATATAACTCTTGTTAATATTATATCCTGGCAAAAGAAGCACAAAAGGGAAATTGTTTAGTTGATAGATGGCCTATCCTGAGGTATTGATCCTCAGGATAGGCATTCAGCTTTTAAAACCTGTTTAACCCCTTTATACTCAAACAGCTGCCCTAAAAGACTTTTACTTACTGCCTCCTTGTTTAATAATTAAAGGGATTTTCCGGGACTAAACTATTCATTCATCACGTGGCCTCAGTGCAGCTCCGGAATTACAATACTAGACACAGCGCTGTGCCTGCACAACAATGAGCAGCGCTGTACCTACTATGGACAGCATTGGTCATCTGAGTGCTGCTGTTACTTCATCCTGAGCAATGGACCGCCATCGATCAACTATTGATGGCTGATGCTGAGGATGGTTCATCATAGTTTAGTACTGAAAACCCCTTAAAATCATCTTCTTCCATAATTTCTATTTGCATCATGAAGAAGAAATGGGTACAGTTTTAAAAAAATCTCTGGTTACAATTACCCGTATATATATCTCAAATGATATAAGAAGCCATTCTAAGATAATAATCTTTGGTAATCTCAAACTATACAAACTCTCAAAAGTCCCCATGTATACTTACATCAAGTAGCAACTTCTGTGAAACAAGCACACAACAAATCATAAAACCATGTTATTACTGCAGTGCTCCACTCTGGAGAGCAACGCCATATTTTGTTAATCTATTGTAGATTCTTGATATAGTCTACTATAGAGTATTGACATGATTTTATTGAAGCACTAGTTACTGTGAGCTGCAGCAAGACTTGGTCATGCACAGCAGCATAGAGTTTACACCCTTGTAATGTGGCCAGAACAAACTGCCTGTTTGGAGCAGTCACAGATAAAAGTTCACAATCAAGTTTCCGCAAACCACAAGTTGTCTGCATTTAAAGGGTGCTGCAGCTGTTAACATTTCTTGCCTACTATTAGGTAAGTCATTGTTAGATTGGTGGGGTCGAACCACCAGGACCCCAATGATCTCTAAAATGAAAGACTTCAATCCCTCGTCACCAGCATGTTTATTGGTAGGGAGGAGTTGTGTGGATCAGTGGTCAATCATGTGGACTGCCACTCCATTCCATTCTATACGAAGGATGGAAACAGTCAATCCTCCATATACAATTATCAGCTGGAATGTCATAGATGTGACTATAGTGGCTAATCAGACCTATTGTCGGAGAGTAGTTTATTATACCAAGGACTACTACATTGCTAGTTGTATTTCATGTCACTTATGGTGGAAGGTAAAGTACAGGGGTACCCAAGTATACAGTATGTAGCATATGCCAGCAATAAACTCAACCTACCGTTTAATTTAAGCAGGCTTCACATTTACGCCATTTACGATGCCATTTTGCGTGTGTGTCTTAATTGTATCATAATGCCATTAAAGTAAAGCACCACATGTCAGTATGGATGGCTGTACAAATGCACAACCAACTGCAGCAACAAATCTTTTGGGGCTTTAAATATAAAAAACTAATAGAGAAAAGCAGTGGGTCAATTGCCCAAATATCTCTTCAATTGACTCCTCAGAACCAGATTTTTCCACAATAGATTAATACAGTAATACAGAAAGTGGAGATTTAACAGGCTTTGTACATCTAAACTGTATCAGAGAAATATGTCCTTGTTGTGTTTAGCAACCAATCAGAGTCTCTTTTTTCCAGTATATTTTGGAAAATAAAACTGTACTCACCACTTGTGTACGCTCTGGTATCATGGAATCAATATTTTTTTTACTTTGAAAGTAAAAAATAAATGTTAAAAATTCCCAGAAACATGATAGATTCATCATAAGTCAATGAGATTTGTTATACAACAGATTCTGCATGCCCATTGTGACTTCTGCAAGAAAAGTAGCAGTGAAACCAGTGTTATAGGACGCAGACGTATAATGAGTCCACCAGGTTTAAGTTTTTAGTTGCTTTTTACTGGATATCAAACAAAATGGAAATGGTGGAAAGCTATGTAGATGTAGGCTTATATGTGGAATTAGTTTGTCTTCCTATGTTCACATCAACAGTAAAATGTGCATACCTGTAACAGTCACAGGATAAGAGGAGTTATGGATGATCGTATTTTAGTTTATTTGCAATATATATTAAGTGGGAGCAACATTGGAATTCTAGTACCATTTGGGGGCACTATATACATAAATTATGTGAATAAAAGCTCCCACCCACTGGCGATATTTTCTCCACTGCGATGCGATTCTAAAGTTAAAATCTCGCATTACAGTGCGAGAAAAAAATCAGCATGACGCCGGGGATATCGGCATCACGCTGACATATCGCCAGTCTTTTCGATGGGGCCAGCGGCAGCAGTGCTAGCCCCATTGAAAAGACATAGAGAATGCCAGGGACTTCTGCCACAGCAGTGACAGCAGTGACAGCTGTGGCAGGAGTTTCCTTTATCCCTGCGGGGACCGCGGGGATGAAGGAATCCTCTGCCACAGCTGTCACAGCTGTCACAGCTGTGGCAGAAGTCCCCGGCATTCTATTCCATTGCTTTCAATGGGATCGGCACAGCTGCCGATCCCATTGAAAGCACTGCTTTGGCAAGCCCCGTGGAATGATTATCGGGGAAGGGCTTGAAATATAAGCCCTTCCCCAATAATCATCAATAAGTGTGAAAAAAAATGTAAAAAAATTATACTCACCTCTCCTGCTCTCAGCCGCGTCCTCCTGCTGGCTCCCCGGCACTGCTACTGAGCTCTTTCAGCAGTCGGGGATTTAAAAATCCCCGCCTCCTGAAAGGGCTGTGCAGATTGGCTGAGGGCTCAGCCAATAGCAGCTACTGCTTAGCTATTGGCTGAGCGCTCAGCCTATTACACATAGCCAATTACAATAGGCACAGTATATTGTTTAGATCACAAATAAAAAAATCTAATTTGGGTTGTTGAATATGTAAGTATTATCCAATTAAAGGAGTTGTCTTGCGAAAGCAAGTGGGGTTATACACTTCTGTATGGCCATATTAATGCACTTTGTAATGTACATCGTGCATTAAATATGAGCCATACAGAAGTTATTCACTTACCTGCTCCGTTGCTAGCGTCCCCGTCGCCATGGATCCGTCTAATTCTGTCCTCTTCTTGCTTTTTTAGACGCGCTTGCGCTGTGCGGTCTTCTTCCCGGTGAATGGGGCCGCTCGTGCCGGAGAGCTGGTCCTCGTAGCTCCGCCGCGTCACGTGTGCCGATTCCAGCCAATCAGGAGGCTGGAATCGGCAATGGACCGCACAGAACCCGCGGTACACCTTGGGAGAAGACCCGCGGTGCATCGTGGGTGAAGATCCCGGCGGCCATCTTGGTGAAGGAAGAAGGCAGACGTCGCAGAGCGGGGATTCGGGTAAGTAATACATTTTTTTTTTTTAACACATCCTTTGGGGTTGTCCTGCGCCGAACGGGGGGCCTATGGGAAAAAAAAACCCGTTTCGGCGCGAGACAACCCCTTTAAGAATTTTGAAATAGGTAACATTTTGTTTAGTTATCATTATCATATCCAATACAGCAATAGAAATACTCCTACTTGTATGTGAGTAAAATGTCTCTTTACGCAAAAAGAACATTCACCCATGCTAAGGAGCACTGACTCTGTGTTTTACTGCAAGTAGCAAGACTTAGGTTCAGATATAGATTTAAAGAGAGTAAGACAATATGGAAGGTTTACCAATACCATGTTTCCCTGAAAATAAGACACTGTCTTATATTAATTTTTGCACCAAAAGAGGCACAGTGTCTTATTTTCAGGGGAGGGGGGCTTACGCTCACCTGGTCCACAGTGTCTGGGTCATGGTGCTGCTGATCTCCAGTGGCAATGCAGCAGGCTGCAGTGTCCTCAGCGTTCACAAAGAACCCTCCTTCTGGTGACAGGGCTTTTAATACTTCGCCTTCGGCAAGTAAGTGCTGCGATTGGCTCACAGGCGCTGTGGCTCAGCCAATTAGAGCCGGCGCTCGAGGAGCCAATTACAGCCATTAAGTGATGTCATTCATTGAATGGCTGTGAATAATCGAGCGCCGACTCTGATTGGCTAGGGCTTGATCCAATCACAGCACTCTCTTGCTTGCGGCAAGATATTCAAAGCCCTGTCACCAGAAGGAGAGTCCTGTGTCATTGCAGGGAAAACGGCAGCCTGCGGCAGCCCTGGCGCCCGGCGTGAGAGACTCAGACGCCAACAGCTAGGTGAGTATTGATGTTTGTTTTTTTTTTTCAATTTGCTAGGACTTATTTTGGACAAAGGGCTTATATTTTAAGCCCCTCCCCCAAAAAATAGGGGTAGGTCTTATTTTCTGGGAAACACATTACTAATTTTTTCAAATTAACATCACAGCTCTGGAAGACAGTGACTCAACAGAGAACCTTTTCCAGGAATTTACATGGCATCATTGGGTTGCCGCAGTATCTGACTTGTATAACAGCAGTCAGGGAAGCCCACTTTCAAACTGCACCCAGACAGAGAACCTTTCTCCGGGAAACTGGACTGACAAGTAGGGCATCCCCTCACTTGTCTGAATGGCTGCTGTCTTAGTTCAGAAAAATAAAACTTTTATACTAGTCTTCATGACAGAATGACACCAGCATATTTTGTCAGCAATCTTTATATTTTTTTTTAATAAAATGAAAAACTGACATTTCGCATTGACAAAAGTATTCAGACCCTTTGATATGACACTTGCAATTTAGCTTTGTGGGCCCCCCATTTTTGTTGATCATCTTAGAGATGCTTCTACACCTTGATTTGAGTCCATTTATGGTAAATTCAGTTGAGTGGACATAATTTTTAAATACAGCAGCTGGGACACAGGGACTGGTCAGGGTTAATGGAAAGCTGAATGAAACATAGTACAGAGATATTCTTAATAAAAACTTGACTCAGAGTGCAAGGAACTTCTGACTGGGCCGAGGGTTTACCTTCCAACAAGACAATGGCCCTAAGCACACAGCCAAGAAAAACACAGAAGTGGCTTAGGGACAACTTTGTGAATGTCCTTGAGTGGCCCAGCCAGAGCCCCAACTTAAACCCAATCAATCTAAAGGCTCTGCAGAAAAAAAAGGAAAATCCTTAAATTCATGTGTGCAAACCTAGTGGCATCATCAGATTCTTCAACTAAGTACTGATTACGGGGTCTGAATGCGTATGTCAATGCAAAATGTTATATTTTTTTAATATACACATACACAGAGGGAGCATTGGTTACAGGAAATTTGTGTTAAATACAGAAACTTTAAAAATTTGTATTCAAATACTGCATTAGAGAATTCTGAGGAAATATAAAGAGTCTCCCAATCAAAACCTTCATTTGTTAGTTATAGCAGAAAGTATCTAAAGAAAATCGCTGTAAAAACCATCTTTTTTTCTGGAGGATCCAACATAAATTTGTGCATTAAACAAACAGCCCGTTAAATGAAATCTGTCTAATGTTTAATTTCCCCTGTGGTGGCTCTACGGGGAAACTTAACATTTGTTTCTAAATTCACCCACAAATTATCATTGATTCTTATGTGTCTAAGCAGTGGAACACCATGTGATCAGCTGACGGTTGAGGCCTATTCCAAGAAGAAACAATTATCCAAAGTGAGAGAAGCAGAGTGCAAATGTATGCACAAAAATGAGTTTACTCGGTGCTCTTACAGGACAAAAACAATACTGATAAAAGGTACTCCTTGCTCACATAAAATGGCAAGTTATAATGGAAGACAAGCGAGGCACTGCTCAAAGACAGCCCTCACCAATAAATGCCAAGCATATAAAAATTCAGGGAGGCTAACAGACATGCTAAATAAGCATATATAATCCTTTTTATTAAAGATAGGTTATAAAGACAGACTGCAACGCGTTTCGGCTCTATACAAAGTGTCTTTTTCAAGCAGATATAAAGAATACAAAAACATTCAATTTATAGATTTAGATCTCCTTCAAACTTACTAGGATTTTCTTGTTTCACTCTTCCATGTCTGTTCGCAAAACGCCAGGTGATTGAGTGACGTCACTGCTACTCCCAGCATGGTCTGGTGACGCATACAGCTTGGCACGGTCTAATGACGCATCCAACATGGCTCCCTATGGAACGCACATGCATTCCATGTCTATTAACAATGGTATTCTGCACTTGCACCAGCAAAAACCAGGATGCAGTGACTTAACTCAAGGAAGCCAGGCATCTGGCATTGGTGAATGGGTAGCACATGTGTACAGTTCATATAGGGATTGTAACGCAAGGTAATGCCATGGTGTTTAATAAAAAATATTTTTCTTATCTACTCTTTCTCCTTCCCACTTTCTTGAATATAAAAAATGTGCACCGGGGCCCACGCAGAGGAATAGCAATCTTACAAATAAATATACAGGCATGAATCCATATAATAAATACAAGGACATGGTGGAAACACACCTGAAGGTATTGATGAAATGGTACCTTACTCCATCCCAACTTAAGGCCCATCGCCTGGCCGCTGATGCCCTGTGTTGGAGGGGATGTGGAATTGAAGTCTCTCTCTTGCATATATTCTGGTCATGCCCGCTAATCTCACCCTTCTGAAAACGTGAATGAAGACATCACGATGGATGGATAGATAGTATACCAAGGATTCCCAATATAGTTATATTTGGCCATGGCATTGTTTCTAAGGGATAATACTCTTTCATAAATACTGTGTTTGGACACCATGTGAATCAAGTCTTCAATTAGTGGCATTGTGGTTGTTCGCCATCGTCTGGCGATAAGCAATTTTGCACCCAACAGTATATGGCCTAATAAGTGTCTAATCGGGGGTTTGTTTTCAAATTTAGAAGTAGGAGGGCTGTGCCCGGTAGCATTGTGACATTTGCCTCTGTCAGATTTTTTATCAATGGTCTCAGGTTCATGATGATTGGTTCATCCAGTTGAAAATTAACTGGGGTAATCCCTGCTGCGGTAGGGTTCTCACTCATTTGATTGATATTGAAGTGACCAGAACCAATGCAGGCTGATATCATTTGGAAACCCCTTTACACTACTGAAAAAGAGAGGCACCTTGCTGAAAATCTGTGCCTTTATTGTAGAAGCTTGGGACATTATGCCTTGGACTGCCCAAATAAGTTCCAGATTACTTGCGCCCTAACCAACATCAAGATCACAACGAATCCAGCCATCACAAAACAAGGGGATGCTGCCAAACAAGCCTTTGCACCTGTAATTTAAGAGGTGTGAAAACACTTCCTCTGTTCCAACATTTTGTCCTTCCTCATAGAGTTCTTAATGGGAAGTCAGAGGGATAGATACAGTGCTCAGCAATGTTGGATTCAGGAGCAGGAGAAACTTGATTGACTTAAAGGGGTTGTCCCGCGCCGAAACGGGTTTTTTTTTTTTTTTAACCCCCCCCCCCCCCCCCCCCCCCCCGTTCGGCGCGAGACAACCCCGATGCAGGGGTTAAAAAAACAAACCGCACAGCGTTTACCTGAATCCCGGCGGTCCGGCGTCTTCATACTCACCTGCTGAAGATGGCCGCCGGTGTCTGCTCCCTCCGTGGACCGCAGCTCTTTTGTGCAGTCCATTGCCGATTCCAGCCTCCTGATTGGCTGGAATCGGCACGTGACGGGGCGGAGCTACACGGAGCCGGCATTCTGCACGAGCGGCCCCATTGAAGACAGCAGAAGACCCGGACTGCGCAAGCGCGGCTAATTTGGCCATCGGAGGCCGAAAATTAGTCGGCACCATGGAGACGAGGACGCCAGCAACGGAGCAGGTAAGTATAAAACTTTTGATAACTTCTGTATGGCTCATATTTAATGCACAATGTACATTACAAAGTGCATTAATATGGCCATACAGAAGTGTATAGACCCACTTGCTGCCGCGGGACAACCCCTTTAAGATTTACTTTTGACAGGAACATTAAAACCAGACATATGGCCATTCCTGTTGATATGGAAACCATGGATGGGTCACCCTTGTCCTCAGGACCAGTCACACAGGAGACATTTGAACTGGAGCTCTGCAGGAAACCTAACCATCAAGAAACAATCAACTTCCAGCTCATCTCTTCCCCTAAATTTCTAGTGATTCTTGGGATTCCATGGCTTTTTACTCATAATCCCTCTATTAACTGGGGATTAAGGACCATTGCCTTCCCTTTAGAGTTCTGTAGGGAGAATGGCAAGATGACACCATCCGCCCCCAAACCAGTGCAAGACCCTGGGGATTGTCAGCAGGACTGTGAGAAGTTACCAACTCAGTACCAAATGTTCAGGAATGTCTGCAGCAAGAAGAAAGCTGACAAGCTACAACTCGATCGGCCATATGATTGCCCAGTGGAGTTGCTCTCTGGAGTATCTATTGGGTGGATCTACAGCCTTTCCGAACCAGAACTGAAGATACTCCGAGAATACCTGAACGAAAACTTCAAAAAAAGGTTCATTTGACCTTTTTCTTCCCCAGCCGAGGTTCCCATATTTTTCATGGAAAAATTATGAGAATTAACAGGGAAATAAATAAGATTAAAGTTAAAAAATGGCTGGCCCCTCTCTTTGATTCCAGAATTACTAGAGACTCCGCTCTGCTAAGATCTTCACTAAGCTAGATCTAAGAGGGGCCTATAACCTTGTACGGATTCGCTCAGGGGATGACTGGAAGACTGCATTTAGGACAAGGTATCGTCATTTCGGATATCTGGTAATGCTGTTCGGCATTTGCCATGCTTTACTACCTTTCAGCACTTCATTAAAAATGTATTTCAAGACCTGTTGGACCAATTCATGGTGGCATATCTCGATAACATCCTTATCTTCTTGCATACTTTGGAGGGACATTGCAGGTGGTCTTGGAATGACTCCAAATAAATCAACTCTACATCAAACTAGAGAAATGCGAATTTGAACAAAAGCCAGATGCAATTCCTGGGATACATTATCTCTCCTGATGGCCTGAGTATGGATCCCAGCAAGATTAAAGTAATCACTAATTGGCACATTCCAAGAAATGTAAAGGATATACGACGCCTTTTTGGATTTGCAAATTTCTACAGAAGATTTATTAAGGACTTCTCAAAGGTCATCTCTCCTATCACCTCACTCACAAAGAAAGCACAAGTGTTTTCTTGGTCCCCGGAGGCACAGGTCACTTTAGAGAAACTGAAGACTCTTTTCACTTCGGCACTAGTGCTAATCCACGCAAGACCAGAATTGCCTTTTTTTGTTGATGTAGACACCTCCAACACCATAGAATGGGGCTATCCTCTCACAACGAGTCAGAGATAGGATGCAACTACAATCTTGTGTATTTCTGTTGAATATCTTATCACCCATAGAGAACTATGATGTCGGGAACAAGGAGCTTCTGGCCATCAAGGTTGCTTTCACTGAATGGAGACACCTCCTGGAACTAGCCCATCACCCAGTAACATTCCTTACTGACCATAAGCACTATGGCCCCATTTTTCTCCAGGTTCAACTTGGTTTCCTACTGACCAAGTTCCAGAAATGGCAAGGTAGAGGACATGTCCAGGATTTTTCTGGAGCCTGAAAGGGGGTCAAACGGGGACTGCACTATTTTGTCCGCAATACAATTTTTGGAAATTGTGCTCTCAGAAAACCTACTAGCAAAGTTTAAAGAAGGATACAAAAAATACCATTTCCTGAGTTATCCCGCTAAGGATGTGGAGCTTGTTGTATATGTTCCAAAGGCTGATTGACTCGAAGTCCTCAAACTTGTCCAAGCTTGCCAGTTACCTTGGGGTCATGAAAACTTTGGAACTCTTGCTTCATTCCTTCTGGTGGCCCAAACTGCAGAAGGCATGTGAAGAGGTTGCATCTTGTTTTGAGCACATGCATCGCAACATGCGCGCAAAACAAGATGCAATGGGCTCACCCTCTGGGCTTTCTTCAACCTCTTTTAGTTCCATCCAGGCTATGGGGTTCTATAATTATGGACTTTATTGTGGATCTGCCCTTTCAAAAGAAATGACTACCATTGTAGCATCTTACCGGCGCTGGGTAGGAGTCACGGGTGTAGTAGCCATGCAGATCTGCAGAGGTAATCAGGGGTGAGCCAGGAGTACACAACAGGTGGTCTTGGCATGCAGTACAGAAGGATGAGGCGGGTAACATAGTACGATGGAAAGCCAGAAGTCAGCAACGGGTGGTCTCGGTAAGCAGTACAGATATATGAGGCTGGTAGCTTTGTCGGGAGGGAAGCCTGGAGTTGTTATCAGGAAGTCACTTGTACTTGAGGAAGAGGAGAGGAGCTAAATCAAGGCTGTGGAGCACAATAATCAAGTAAGGAGTGGGTGAAAGGGCCAGGCTTATAAAGGAAATGCTAATTAGCAGCAGGGCGGGGCCAGGACAGCAATGCAGGAAACAGATTCAGGAGTCAGGACAATGCTATGATCAGCAGAGGAGCTTGTCCAGCAAGCTGTATAGCTCACTGGGGGTGGAAACCATCTGGAACACAGGAAGTCCTAGGATTGATCCCCACAGAGTTGGTGATCCAGGAAGTTTTTAGACTACATGAAATTCCTGATTTCATGTGGTCTCTAAATTCCTGCTACTTCATTTCCCATCTACAGGATGACTGGGTGGATTATTTATCAACAGCGGAGTTCACCTACAACAGGTAACAGCTCAACCACCCAGAGAAGTATGGTACACATCCTAACATAGTAACATAGTAACATAGTATGTAAGGCTGAATGAAGACATTGTCCATCTAGTCCAGCCTGTCTATCCTACTTTGTTGATCCAGAGGAAGGCAAAAAACCCCAAGGCCAGAAACCAATTAGCCCTTTCGGGGAAAAAATTCCTTCCCGACTCCCTAATGGCAATCAGACTGTTCCCTGGATCAACCCCTAATAGTTCCTACCTGCCTATATACCAGGATTGACACTTCACCTAATATTTATATCCTGTAATATCCTTCTTCTCCAGAAAGACATCAAGTCCCCTTTTAAACGCCTCTGTGGATTTTGCCATCACCACTTCCTCCGGTAGAGAGTTCCATAGTCTCACTGCTCTTACAGTAAAGAATCCCCTTCTATGTTGGTGATGAAACCTACTTTCCTCTAATCGTAGCGGATGTCCTCTTGTTACCGTCGTGGTCCTGGGTGTAAACAGATCGCGGGAGAGATCCATGTGTTGTCCCCTCATGTACTTATACATAGTTATTTGGTCCCCTCTTAACCTTCTTTTTTCTAGAGTAAATAGACCCAATTTGGATAGCCTCTCTGGGTATTCCATTCCCGTCATTCCATGTATTAGTTTAGTTGCCCTTCTTTGAACCCCCTCCAGTACCGCAACATCCCTCCTGAGCACTGGTGTCCAGAATTGTACGCAGTATTCCATGTGAGGCCTGACAAGTGCCTTATATAATGGAAGGATGATGTTCTCGTCCTTCACCCCTATACCTCTTTTAATGCACCCCAAGACTTTATTTGCCTTTGCAGCAGCTGACTGGCATTGGTTACTCCAGTTTAGTCTATTATCCACTAATACCCCCAGATCCTTTTCCATATCACTTTTCCCTAGTGGTACCCCAATAAGTGAATATTGGTGACATCTGTTTCTCCTGCCCATGTGCATAGTCTTATTTTTCAACATTGAACTTCATTTGCCATTTTTCTGCCCAAGCCCCCAGCTTGTCCAGGTCCGTTTGTAGCCGCACATTGTCCTCCGTTGTATTAATTATATTGTATAATTTTGTGTCATCTGCAAATATAGATATTTTGCTGTGCAGCCCCTCTACCAGGTCATTGATAAATATGTTGAACAGAGTGGGGCCCAAAACTGAACCCTGTGGCACCCCACTAGCGACTATGGTCCAATCAGAGTACGCACCATTTATTACCACCCTCTGCTTTCTATCATTGAGCCAATTTTTTACCCACTTACACACGTTTTCGCCCAGTCCGAGCTGCCTCATTTTGTATATTAGCCTATTATGTGGCACGGTGTCAAAGGCTTTAGAGAAGTCCAGATATACAAGATCAATAGATTCTCCCTGGTCCAGCTTAGAGCTTACTTCATCGTAGAAACTGATCAGATTTGTCTGACATGAGCGACCCTTCATGAATCCATGCTGGTGAGGAGTTATTCCCTTGTTTTCGATGGCGTCTCTCAGAATCCCCTCGAAAATTTTTCCCGTTACTGAAGTGAGACTTACTGGCCTGTAGTTTCCAGGCTCACTTTTGCTCCCTTTTTTGTAAATTGGAACCACGTTGGCAATGCGCCAATCCAATGGTACTATACCGGTCTTGATAGTGTCTAGAAATATTAGGTATAGCGGCCTAGCTATCTCGTCACTTAGTTCCCTTAGTATCCTTGGGTGTAATCCATCGGGGCCCGGCGATTTATCAATTTTAGTTTTCTTTAGACGCTTCCGCACCTCCTCCTGTGTTAGGTATGAGATATTTTGTGAGGGGTTCGTTTTATTCCCCTGTATCTCGTGTGGCATTTCCTTTTCTTTTGTGAATACACTTGAGAAGAAACTGTTTAGTAGATTTGCTTTCCCTTCGTCATCATCAATGATTTCTCCTGCATTGTTTTTTAGCGGGCCAGTGCTCTCCCTGCAAATCCTTTTGCTGTTAATGTAGTTGAAAAATAGCTTCGGGTTGTTTTTGCTCTCTTTGGCGATCCGTCTTTCTGCTTCCTCCTTGGCAGTTTTGATCGTATCTTTGCATATTTTGTTTTTTTCCCTGTACTATTTTAGCGCTTCTTCGCTGCCTTGTTGCTTTAGTAGTTTGAACGCTTTCTTCTTTTCGTTTATTGCCCCTCGTACCGTCTTGTCGAGCCACATTGGTTTCCTTTTAGTTGAGTTCCTTTTATTTTTAAAGGGAATGAACTGCTCACATGAGGCGATTAGGATCCTTTTGAACTTTTCCCATTTTTCCTCCGTACTGATATTTTTGAGGATGTTGTCCCAATTAATGTTACCGATAGTAGTTCTAAGCTCATCAAATTTTGCTTTACTAAAGTTTAGTTTCTTTGTCGCTCCCTGATAAGGCTTCCTATAGATTGACAGCTGGAAGTTGATTATATTGTGGTCACTGTTCCCCAGGTGCCCCTCAACCTGTACCCCCTTTATTCGGTCCGGTTTGTTAGTTAGTACTAGGTCCAGAATGGCCCTCCCTCTAGTTGGTTCCTGCACAAGTTGGTTCAGGTAATTGTCTTTAATTACTCTCAAGAATTTGTCACCCCTGTGAGATTTGCAGGTTTCCTTCTCCCATGTTATATCTGGATAATCCTGTCTTAATTTCTGGCTTTCCTATTAATACTCCTGTCCCGACTGTCAATCACAAACTGATGGCATTGGCTGAATCTCAAAAGAAGTATAAGTAAGCTTTACAGGAAGTCCAGGATGCCTATAAGAAAATAGCAGACGGACACCACTAAGTGACCCCTATCTTCTGGGTTGGAGAAAAGGTGTAGTTGTCTACCAGGAATATGAAGGCCCTTGTACCCTCTTCCAAACTTCCCAAATCTCAGCGACGGTCATCCAGGTGGCATTCCAGTTGAAACTTCTGGGCAGCGTGAGAATTCACCCTTCATGTGACCTTGCTAAAACCTTTTCAGGAAAATACTTTAGTCGGACGACAGCAACAGTCTCCCCCTCTTGTAAATATTCAAAGTCAAGACAAATTTGCTGTGGAGAAGATCCTGGATTCCAGAAAACATAGAGGAAGACTACAATGCAGTGGCAGGGTTACAGCCAGAGGAGAAATCTTGGGAGCCTGAACAAAATATGCATGCTCCAAGGGAGTTCCACAAGAAGTATCCAGGTATACAAGCACCTGGGATGTCTGGAGGCCATCCTCCGAGCAGGCTACTGTCAAGGCTCGAACCTAGGACCTCCTGTGCTCCAGTCAGCAGCTCTCTCCGCTGAGCCATCCAGCCCTTGGACAGCTCCTCTACTAACACCTAGTGATGATCCTGTGATACCTCATCTGTTTCTCTATCCTGACCCTGCCTCTGTTCCTGATTAGGCTCACTATAAAAGACTGGCGCTGCCACTCCCTCAGTGCATTATTATTGTCCATCACAGGTTTAGTCAAGCTCCACATTCACTCTGCTCCTCTGCAAACGACTTGAGACCTTCCGCTTTCGACCTCTGGCTTCCCTCCTATCAATGCTTCCAGCTTCCTCCTTTGTACTACCACCTGTTGCCGAGTCCTAGCTCTCCTCCAACTACTCTCTGGACTTGCAGAGCTACTACACCCGCAGCTCCAATGTAGTGCCGGAAATGCTACAGTTACACTCAAGAAAGGCATCCAGGCCCCTCTTGAACTCTCTTATTGAGTTCCCCATCAGTACATCCTCAGGCTGAGAGATCCTTAGTCTTACTGCTCTTATAGTAAAGAACCCCCTTCTATGTTGGTGTAGAAGCCTTTTTGCTTCTAGACATAAAGGATGCCCACTTGTTACAGACAGAGTCCTGTGTATAAATAAATGATGGGAGAAATATCTGTATTGACTTCTGATATATTTATACAAAGTTATTAGGTCATCCCATAGCCATATTTTTCTAAAGTAAATTACCTTAACTTTGATAACCTTTCTGGTTATTGTAATCCACCCATTGAATTTATCACTTTAGTGGCTTGCCTTTGAACTTGCTCAAGTTCTGATATGTCTTTTTTGAGTGCCATCACCCAAAACTGTGCACAATATTGCATGTGTAGTCTGAGCAGTGGCTTGTAAAGAGATAATAAAGAATAAAGAGAATAATGTATTCCTATACCTGTTTTGATGCACTCTATGACCTATTTGCTTTGGCAGCAGCTGCTTGACACTGGTTGCTCCAGTTATGTTTACAGTTAACTAAAATCCCCAAGTCATTTTCCTTGTCAGTTTTACCCAGTGTTTGCCCATTTAGTATACAGTGGTGACGTGCAATCCCTAATATACTGGTTTGATTGTTTCATGCATTAATTTTATTGCCTTTTGTGAGTATGAATAAATAGTTTTAGGATTGTTTCACACAGGTTCTTGTGAAAGTTTTTGAGCCAAAGACAGAAGTTGATCTCGCAGGAAGGAGAAGTACAAGTCTTTCTTTTATTTCCCATATCTTTTGAATCCAGGTTTGGCTTTGGCTCAAATATTGGCACAAAAACTTATGCTTGAAACTACCATTACAGAGTCTTCCAACCAATTGGGAGCTGATTGCACTATATCTGATTGCTTATTTCTCTTCTAAACAAAAAACGATGGTCTGCTAAATATTAATGCAGAAGTTTGGTTAGTGTTTAACACTGAAATCGACTGGGGGGAGTTGTTTGCTTTGCTTGTAGATCAGAAGCAAGAAGTTGCTCTTAGTTGTTTTGCATTTGGATCCCCGTGGAAGTCTAACAGTTGTTTATTTCATCTACTGACTTTGTAGGGATTGGATACTTCTTTATAGTGTTTGCTGCACCCAGGTGTTTAATATGGATAGACTCAGCACTACTCATTAAAAAAATGTTATTCTGTCACGCACATTTCTTGTGAATTTAATAGTAAAATTAGTCCTCTTAAAAATAATTAGCAATATATGAAGGGCTATACAACCTATATATGGCTATTCAGACCCTTTTACTCTCAAATACACTCATCTAGATAGTGTCACACATGTGGAGGATAGAATATGTACCTTGTACAACCTTAAATCTGCACTTCCATCTACAGTGCGAGATCTCACAAGGCAGAGACTTGGCTGCAGATCATCTACAGAATCGCTTCACGAGAAATAATCTCCACATTAAAGGCATGCCGGAGAGAGTGGAGGGGCAGAAACTACAGGAATTTGTGGAGAAATGGCTCTGTGAACTGTTTCCTGAAGGACCTTTCTCTAGAGCCTTTATAGTGGAGAAAGCCCTACAAGTTCCAGTAAAATGTCCTCCCCCGCAACCTTCCTCTATGACCACTATTGGCTTGCCTTCTTAATTGTAGAGACTGGGGCACGTCAACATGATGAAACCCAATATGTTAATTCATCCATTTCTCTCTTCCTGGACTTCTCGGCGAATCTGCAAAAACAGAAGGTGCCCTTTATTGAAGTCAAGTGTAAGCTTCAGGAGCTATAGCTGTCATGTTCCGTTACCTACCCTGCTCGCTTGTGAGTGATTGATGGCAAATGTAGCACGTTCTTTGCTTCTTCAGTAGAGGTGGAGAAATGGATCTCGACTAAACACCACACTGAGAGAGTATAGTACCCACCTAGGTGGATCTTTCAATTTATATGGTCTTTATGTAAATGTATTGCTTATTAGGTTGTCATTATTGAGGAAAGTTGATGTTTGTTTCCAGTTGAGAAAGGGACTTTACAGTTTGGTACTTTATTCTGTATAAACCCCCAGATGATCCCTGCCATTTATTATTACTTCCTTTTATTGTATTTTCTTATGTGATATTCCAGGGCTATCATAAACACATAAGGGGACTTGCTGCATCCATAGGAGACAATGTGGGGATGTATATACTTAATAGCCATTTAACAGTAATGGTACCGTAGTTTAATTTTCACCTTGTGTGTAGCTAAAATCTGTGCAGACTACACAGGTATCCCCCGAGTTCTTTTACCACGCAGGACATTATTTTGGTGGTTTACTCATATGCTTGTTCTGCAGCTGATTGTGGCTATGTCCCTACTTCTGCTTGCATACTATATATAACCATGTTGCATAATTTGTTTGCATTACCTGAACTGTTTTTGGTAGCTAAACTTGCATATAATTTTATTATTTGTCCTTTTGCGTTGTATCATTTCATTGGGGATTCAAATTCACATTCCCTGGAAGGGTGGATGAAGACCCAAATCTTCACATATTTATGTTTCCTAACAATGGCTTGCGTGACCTTTATGTCAAGGAACATTCAAGGTATGGGCACTGCTAGAAAACGTTTCATGATTTTTTCACAAATTCGATCATGAAAGTTACATATCCTCTGTTTGCAAGGGACACAGCTTAGTTCAGTAACTACAAAGCTATTTAAAACCATGGGTACAATAGTCCTGTCAGATGTGCCATACATCCCATCCAGGGGGTTGTGCTTTTTAATCCAAAGTTCCCATCGATGGGAGCCTGAACAGTCGAGTGGAACAAGAAGGTAGATTTATATTTGTGAAGGTGAACATAAATTATGTACCATACATAATACTTTGTTAATAATACCAACCAACTGAATCTGTAGCCATCACTGTGGAGGGCATATCTTTCGCTACTTTCTACCCTGATGCTGCTGTAGTGTGTATGGGGGACATAATTCTCAACTGAACAGATTAGGGGCTGGTGTGTAGCGCTGGTGTAGTGGCCCAGTACAACAGGGACCCCTTCATAACTCTATGCATGCATTTGTCTTGTCAGTGTCTTCTGTGTTGCAAGAATGGTGTGTATTGCCTAGCTGCAGCACTGAAAGGGTTAAGTGTCTGGTATGTAAGCTGACTATCTGGAAAATGTATCCGTTTATTTGTCATGTCACCTTGTAAGATATATGGGATTGCAAGGTGTGCGCAAGAGAGTTCTGTTCTGGTGGTTAAGAGAGGAGACAAGGCAGATGTCTGTGGGCACCTTAAGCCCACAGATACAGAAGATGGAGGAGGCCAAGAGGATGTCCTCTTAGCTGTGAGAACAACTGAAGTGTTTTGAGAGTCATGCAGCGTGGAGTAGCCAGTGAGTGTGGAACGGTAGAGAGAGAGAGCTTGAGAAGTAAGAGTGTACCCCAGGCCAGGACCTACAGATAACTTAAGACAGTGGTTTCTCCTGCATCCCCATTAATTCTCCCTGTCACATCATCGGGCCAGTTGCTGCTAAGTTGTAATCTGTTGAAGTTAAGTAAAACGACTAGTCACCCATCCTTTTCTAGAGGCTGTGTCTTAAAGAGTATCCCTGTGTGTGTGAATTTACTCCGTCAACAAGAAATTGCAGCGGCAGGAGAAACGGTGGCATCACGGGTGACGAAAGGACTACGGTATTTCCCCAAGTGGGCCCCCCCTGTTTAAGCAGACCAGCCCTCCGCCCTTGGATGTGTCACCAGTCACCCTCCAGGTGGGAGACGATAGAGCCACCATCAATAGGCCCAAAAATCTACCCTGCTGTCTCCTAGGCCGTGGCCCACTCTTTGGTCACTACACTGGTGGGGGGAGGAGACAGGCATAACCTAGCTAGCAGCAATAATTTCTAAAGTAGGTTTATTAGACCTATGGCATGTTTTTTACCCCAACATATATGAGTACTCATGCAATGCAGATCATAGACATGAATTAAACCATAGTGATTACCATAGTGGTCACCATCATTATTCCCCAATGTCTCTGAAATTGCATATTTACTTATGGGAATATTGGATCATTCTCCAATTTGGCAAGAATTAGCTTCATCTACTCCTCAACCTTCAAGAAATTTGAACGTACATCCTTTCTGGCTGTCCCTCCTGGGAACCTCAGATCGTATCCCAGATCATCTGTAGGTATTCCTGGAGGCCCATGCCCATATCCTAATACTCTTCTGGTGTGGGACACTGTTAATCTTATTTACAAGGGTGTTTCAAGTCCTCCATCTCTTTTACTAAGAAAACCATGGCTAGGTTAGAGAAGGAGTTGGGGGCAAAATGCACCAATCTGGAACAAGCGTATATCCCACAGACGATAATACAATCCACTGGTTGATAGCTGGTAGAGAATTCTTACTGTTCCTGAAAGAATAGTCTCCCCCAACCCCCATTTTTTGGAAGGGGATACAATAAAACCTGCAGTTTCACCACAGTTCTTTTTTTTATGTTTCACCTAACAAGCAAATGCTTATGGCAGGTTCTACGGGACTACCCTAATGAAGCATCAGCCCTCCGGATCATGTTGCTGTTTTCGACAGATGGAACCTCCTCCATCTGACAAACTTCTTATATGCCTCAGTCACTATGACCACAGCATCTAAGCAGTTAAAATGATCAGAGACCAACATTATTGGTCTCCAATCTGTGTCCAATACCTAAGGCTATTAGTAACAGTTTAGGCATTAGAAATGCAGTATGCATAAGGCTTCTTTCCCACATGCGTATATCAGGCGGCCGTTTTCACGGCCGGCTAATATATGCTGTGATCTGATGCATTGGATTCCAATGCATCAGATTACATGGCCGTATTCCTGAGAAGTAAAAGCACCCAGCCAGCCCAATATAGCGCCGGGAGTTTTTACGTCAGGCCCAAAAGATAGTCTTGGAACTATCTTTTGGGCCGGAATACGTCGTCTGTTGCATGAGCTCCTATGGGAGCACATGGCAGCGGCCGCAGGTGGGATGGAGTTTAGCAGCATGGCTGCTAAACAGCCTCCCTCTGCTCTCCTCTCCCCGTGCGGGCTCACCTGTCCTCTCCTCCCCGCTGCCTCTCTGCAATGGGAGGGAGCGGGACAGGGGCGGAGCTAAGCGTCCCGCATCCCCCCATTGCTGGTTGTGTACAAGGGGCATGACGTGGGTGGAGCTAAGCTCCGGCGACGTCCAGCCCCTTGTACACAGCCAGCAATAGGAGAAGGCGGGACGGGACTGTGCTTAGCTTCACCCCTGCTCCGCTCCTCCCATTGCAAAGAACAAGCGGGGCGGATAAGAGAGGTAAGCCTGCGATGGGGAGAGAAAAGGGGCAATGGCATGGTAGTCTCGGAGCATATGCGCCGGGACCCATGCCGTCTGAACGGGTTCACAAATGTTGGATTTGTGCGCCCGTTCACTAATTTTATCTCTTCCAATACAGTGCATATCGGCCGGCCGGCCGTGAAAACGTCCAGCTGATATACGCTCATGGAAAAGAAGTCTAATGCTGTTATGCTTTCTGAAGCACCTCAGCGGAAAGATATTGCATCAGAAGGTATACCCTAAACAGCCACTGGAAACACTACAGGACAGTCATTAAGAGGTTTTACCCCAATTCAAGTTAAGATACTAATACTAATGATAATAATTGGCTAATGATCAGACTCAGCTGGAAATTGCTTTCCTACAGTTATTATGCAGCTTAAAAACGGAGAAAACAGTAGTAATTACAGTAATATCCAATCATAGTTCATAAAATGTATTATTTTATCTATCGTTTCTCATTAAAATACATACATAGAAAAAAGAAGGAATTTAATAGTGTGTATGTGTGCATTGCATTTCTGGTAAAGTGATGAGGTCTTAATAAACACTTCAAGTTTTTTATATTTAGCCAAAATGTAGAAATATATATATGTTCTCATAGTGACATGTAAACTGAGTCATCAAACAGTTTTCTGAGTACATGCCAAGACGCGAGTCCCTCCTTTTCAATACCCAGCAATCATGGTGTACACTGCTGCAGGATGTCATGATAGAGTGAATTAATGAGCTGTCTGTGGGATTAAGCCATACTGATTATGTCAATCTAAACCAAGAGCGGAATCATGCACTGGGAATTATTTTCCCTAACTAGTATTAATTTAGGAGATCTATATCTTGAATTATTAGCAGTAATCAGAAAGTGTGCATGTGCTAATAACTGCCATCAGAGGTATTTTACATGGCCTGATAAATCCTCCCCATCATTCTGCCCACACATGAACTTAAAATACTATTAGAAAGCTTTCCAACTTCTGTGCAATTTCACCGGTACCAATGAATCAGCAAGTTAAATATTAACATACGGTATGTAATACAAATCATATATGTATAATAAACCGTATGTTAATATTTGATTGGCTCATTCATTGGTACCACTAGTATAGTAATATACTGCAAACATCAATTGTGTACCACTAGGAGTCATCACTGCTAATAATCTAATTCATGCACAGTAAAAGTATGCTATTATGATCCGAGGTTCAATTGACCCCTTCTGGCCTTCAGGTAATCTCAGTCTGAATATCTAAATATCTAAAAATCACATGGATTACTTGTTCTCATCCATAGGCCTTATTCACATGACTGCATTTCCGCAGGTATTTAGCCGCATAAAAAAAAATCACCCCAAAATCACGACCATCCAAAGCATTCGATTCCAATGTATTCCTTCAAATGAATGATTTTTGGGCGCGTAAAAAAATTGTGACGGAAAAATAGTACATGTGCGACCATTTTCTGTCTTACACAGTGTGAAAAGATAGGTCTTAGCAGGAAGCTCCCATAGACTTTAATGTTAAACTGGAAAAAAGGGAGGGGGAGGAAGATACCCGATGTACAATGCTGGGAAAAGTACACAGCTGGCCCGATCTGAGCATTATTGGTCATTGCGAGCATTTTACAGTGATCAATGGTTTCCATCGCTTCTGCATATTTTTTGCCGATATGCAGCAGCAGGCTGAGTAAATGGCTGAGAATACGCGGCTAAAGATCAGAACTCAATCGCTGCAATTATTCGTTCATGCGATTATACGGTGCGTACGGGCAATCATAAAAATGCATGTGGTCGTGTGAAGGAGGACACAGGATGATCACACAGAATGGACATTGACCACGTAACATGATAAGACATGATGTACCATACTTAAGGGCGCCCACCCACTGGCGTTTTTTTTCCCTGCGAAATTCGCAGCAATTTTTTCTCTCCAGGGGTCTATGGGACTTGTAATGTTAAAATCGCGATCGCGCAAAATCGAGATTTCGCGGTAAATTGCGATTTTGCGCGATCGCGATTTTAACATTACAAGTCTCATAGACCCCTGCAGAAAAAAAAATGCTGCGAATTTCGCAGGGAAAAAAAACGCCAGTGGGTGGGCGCCCTAAATGTAGTAAGTATTCAGATTCTTTTTATTGCAATAAAGTTTACAATCCATCAGGCAACTCTGGGTCCTCATCCCGCACCAACTTTTTCTACTTCATTGGATCTTATAACGGCCAACATACCACGGGTGCAGCTGAAGAGTCTGAGAGCAGTTGACTTGGAACCTCTAATTGCATTACACTCAATGACAAACAAAGAGGATTTGTTTGTTTGATGATTCAGCAGCTTCACAAATTAAAAGGTAGCTTTTATAGATGAGCGAGTATACTCGCTAAAAGCAATTGCTCGAGCGAGCATTGCCTTTAGTGAGTATCTCCCCCGCTCGAGACTGCAGGTTCGGGTGCTGGCAGCGGGCACGGAGCTGCGGGGGAGAGCGGGGCGGAACGGAGGGGAGATCTCTCTCTCCCTCTCTCCCCCCCCCCCCCCGCTCCCTCCTGCTGACAGCTGCTACTCACCGCTCCCCCACGCCAGCACCCGAACCTGCAGTCTCGAGCGGGGGAGATACTTGCTAAAGGCAATGCTCACTCGAGCAATTGCCTTTAGCGAGTATACTCGCTCATCTCTAGTAGCTTTCCATCCAAGTTGATGTTTGACCTTTTAGCAGCCCTGTAATATGACTGGTAATATAAGCCAAAGCTAGAATCTTCTGCAGAAGGGGAAGATCACCAAGTACAGACAGCCTTTTCAGGAGTTTAGCTCCTCGTCTGTGTACAGTAGGTTTTTGGCCTGGTGAGAGATCTATGACTTGAGTCAGGAGGAATACAGTTTCTCCTAACATTCTCTATATCTAGTCTTACCAGCACCATGGAGAGCCTTGGTTTTTATCTATCATATATATTCGAGTATAAGCCTAGTTTTTCAGCACATTTTGTTATGCTGAAAAAGCCCCCCTTGGCTTATACTCAAGTGAGGTAAAAAAAAAAAAAAAAAAGCAATACTGACCTGCGTCTGAGTCCCCGGCGTGTTGGTCTCCTCAGCGGTGCGACAAGCTGCTTGAGACTTCTCCCAGCTGTCATCTCTCTGCTTATCTTTGAATTCCCCCACCTTCAGCACTGTGTAGGTAAGCGCTGTGATTGGATCGAGCGCCGGCTGTGATTCGCTGGCGCTCGATTCAACTACAGTGCTTACTTACACAGCGCTGACGGCGGGGGAATTCAAAGCCAAGCAGGGAGATGACAGCTGGGAGAAGTCTCAAGCAGTTTGCCGCACCGCTGGGGGGACCATCGTGCTGGGGACAGAGACTCTGGCTGCGAGGTAAGTATTGCATTTTTTCTTTACCTAGTATATACTCGAGTATAGATAGGCATATACTCGAGTCAATAAGTTTTACCCTTTTTTTGTGGTAAAACTTATTGACACGGCTTATACTCCGGTCAGCTAATACTCGAGTATATACGGTATTTATGCAGCAATAATAATCAATTTAATTGAAGGGTTTTTTTTCTCTTTTCTCCTTTTACTATCATTGCAGTGGAACTTCACTCTCCCTTCTCTCCTTGGTAGTACCATAGTGGTGGTTATTCACCTTCTTCTTTCCCTTCACTTCAAGACTGTAGCAGTGTGGTAAAAAAGATTATTATTATTATCATCAGGTTAGATTTGTCATATACTGTATTTTTCGCTTTATAAGACGCACCAGATGATAAGACACACCGCTGTTTTAGAGGGGGAAAATAAGATAAAAATATTTTTAACTCACCCAGGACAGTGCAGGGGATAGTGCCGGCCGAGCAGCAGAGCTCTGCAATACCAGAGATCCGTGTCACAGTGGCACTTGTTCCAAGGGAAGAAGCCGGTTGGTGGATGTGGGGGAGCAGCAGCAGTCCCCGCCGACGCTCACCACCAATCAGTGGCACGTAAGGGCAGCAGTGGGGAGAAGAGAGAACAGGTAACTGGTCCCACATTTGTTTGCTCGATTACGAGTTTGTTTGCTCGATCGTGCGAACAAATGGTGATGTGACAAATTTCGGCACATCTGTTTTATAAGATTCAGCAACTTTTTTCTCCCATTTTGGGGGGAAGAGAAGTGCGTCATATAAAGCAAAAAATACGGTAGTTCATGGGCAGTTCAGGTGGTCCTTTAGGGACACAACAGTGTCCTCTATTTCAATTCTTTCAGGTTTGTAATTATTTTTTTTTTTCAAATATATATTCAATAATATTTCTATCACCAATTGCAAAAGTAAAGTTTGTTTTAAATACATACTTTCAGCAACACTGTACCCAATAAAAGGGGTCCATGCCTTTAAACACATGCATTTGAGACCAATAAAAATTGCACTCTTCAATATTTCTAGATCTTACTTGCTGTCACCAAGAGTAAAGGGTAGGACCAATCCTGCATTTTTCTTTGCCTATCTTCTATTCTATCAGCCTGTCTGCAGGCACAAATATCTGGAGCACCAACAAAATACTGCAGGTAACATTTAGGCCACCTATTATTGCCTGCTATATTTGAATATTATTGCGTCCAATGAGGAACTCCACCTAAAATATTAATTTGATTATTAAGGACTATTTTTCCTGTATCAATACTTATATATTGTCCTTACAGTTTTGAAGACTATCCTTTTCAAGATTAACCCTTTCATGACCAAGGTCATTGATGCTCCTGTGTACAGTTCCCATTCTGCAGTTCTGGCACTCCCACTTCAGGTGGGAATGCTGCCTCTGATTGGTCACAGCGCTCAGCCAATCAGAGGCAGAGTGTTCTTCTGGTCAAGATTTTTATCCCCTGCCAGAAGAAAATGCTTTAGTACAGTGCTTCACAGAGAAAAGACGCACCGGACCCTGGACAGCGCTGCTAGGTGAGGTATTAATTTCTTTTTCCTTTTACCTAAAACTTATTTTTAGGGAAGGGCTTATATTTCAAGCCCTTCCACAAAAATCAATGTGGGGGATGCCAGCATGTTACTATTTTTACAGGATATAAATCTTAGGTTAATTGTTAATCTGGGTATACAGGCAGGTAGGAACTATTAGAGGTTGGTCCAGGGATTAATCTGATTGCCATTAGGGAGTCGGGAAGGAATTTTCCCCCAAATGAGCTAATTGGCTCCTGCCTCTTGGTTTTTTTTGCCTTCCTCTGGATCAACAACATAGGAGGATAAACAGGCTGAACTAGATGGACATTGTCTTCATTCGGCCTTACATACTATGTTACTATGTAACTCATTGCTTTCAATGAAGCTAGCTGTAGCACCGGCTCCATTGAATTCAATGGGATAGCATTGCGGTCCTCTGCCACAGCTGGGGACAGCTGTGGTAGGGGATTCTTTAACCCCCGCGGTGTGTTCCATCATCACTGAACACTGTGAGAGTGCTGTTACAGTGTTCACTGATGAGGGGACTCGCTGCAGGGATTCTTTATGTGCACCAATTAGGTCTGTGCTGCGCATGAAAGGTATGTCCTATCTTTTGCAGGTGTGCTTATTTTGCGCCTATAAGAGACAGCTGACCAGTGCTATAGGGAACCAATGGTTCGAATAGACACGCTTTTTTTGCACATATGGGTGCGCGCAAACGCTCGTCTGACTGAGTCCTAACTGAGCACCATCAAAAGACTCCAAACTAAGAGCATTGATGAGATATTATTAATACTGGGAGGAGTGAGTATACCTGCGTCGGTGGATAAATCACATATACTTCCCATTCTGCTCTAAAAAGGATAACAGCTTGGCCATCAGAAACTGTGCGGAAGTGCTATTCATTTTCATTTACATAGAAACAGTTTGTTTTCATTCTAAAATGAGAACCAATTTTTAAGTCTATAAATGCAACCAATGATTAATAAACAAAAAATAGCAGATGGGATGATAATTAGCTCTGTAGGTGTTATGATTATGTAACATTGTCTCTTTACAATAGTTAAAATATTTCTCCGGTATTAAGCTTAATAAATCCTTCCAATTACACATAGCTTACGGTGCTTAAAATATCAAAATTAGATGAGTACAAATATAATTTGGGCTAGAAATACAATAGTTGATTATATGAAGGTACCACCAATTACAATCAGCTAGCCTGCAACCAAGGCTCCAAGTATTAAAGTACAAGACAAAACATTGACGTTATACCACAATAGCTCAATCTAGGTATAGGACAAGGAGCTTACCGTATGTTCATGTTGGCCGTAAACATTACTACAAATAGAGATTTATGATCTGAATTAACCTCTTAGTGACCACCCCATAATGTTTTTACACCCTGGCTTGCTGGGCTTTAATCCCCAGGGATGTAAAAAACTGCAAGCTGTGGACGTGACAGCTGAATGTTGCCAGCTCCTGGAGGTAGCTGACAACCTGGAGCTGCCATCCCAGGCCGCGAATGCCGGCGATCATATAAAACTCAATGAAAAGTAAATAAAAGTTAAAGATTCTGCTGCCCTGATGGTTTGGATCCTGAAAGTACTCACCCTGGTCCTCTGCAATGTCCTGCGGTGTTCTGGCCTCCCGGTCCTGACAGTGCATTCTGCACATGAGCGCCAGGCATCATACGTCGGGCACGTGTACAGAAGGGTGGGCGGCCCGGGAAAGTTAAAGTCTTTCTGGCTCCCTGCTAACATGTGTAGCCCAGAGCAGAGAGATATCACAGGGAGCTGCTGTATGCGGTTCTCAGTTACATGATCACTGCTATCCAACGGATAACAGCGATCATGTAAAGTTAAAAAAAAGTTTAAAAAAAGTTTAAGTTTCATCTCCCCTCACAGATTATATCTATGAGGGAAGATGAAATTACGTACCTAAGGCCCCTGGATTTATCCGCAGACCTCACCACGGCTTCTGCGCATGCACCCGTGGCCACAGTGATGGACACATGCGCAAAAGTTGTGGATTGCCAGGGTAATTTAAAATCTCCCTGCTCCTGGCTACCAAGGTAGCCAAGAGCCTGGAGATTTCTAGGGAGGCCACAGTCCCTGATCACGAGATCATGGTTCTCCAATAGAAAACAGCGATCATGTAAAAGAAAAAAAGTTGAAGTTTCACCTCCCATCATGGATGTGATCCATGAGGGGAGGTGAAATTACTTACCTAAGGCCTCCGTAGATGTCCCCTGATGGGATTTTTATCTGTGGACCTTTCCCCAACTTTGGCGCATGCGCCCATCTGCAAATGGTGGACGCAAGTGCAGAAGCTGGGGAGGGCCTGGGAAGTTTAAAGTCTCTTTGCTCTTGGGTACTACAGGTATCCAAGAGCTTGGAATACTGACTGTGGGCTGTGGTAAGCGGTCCCCAGTCACGTGATAGTAAAACACAATACGTAATAGTTAAAACACAGTTGACGTTTATTGCGCCTTTCGATTTGAGCTCTTTTGTGCATACGGACATAATATTAAGGCCACAATGGGTATTCTCTGAACACAGGACAAATGGGGGTATCCATTTTGGGGGGGAAGTCTTCATTCATGTGTATGCTGTACAAAAAAAAGCCCAGTTTTTAAAATGACACAATTGCCAAAAAAATCTTTTTTGCTTAGATTCATTCAAAAACTGGGGGGTCAAAATACACTATACACCCCTAGATGAATTTGTTAAGGGGTCTAGTTTTCAAAGTGGGGTCATTTGTGGGGGTCCTCTATAGTTTTGGCCGCTCAAGGGCTCTACAAGTGGGCAATGGGGCTTAAAACACTTTCTAGCAGAATTTCAGTTCTGAAAGCCACCGGCTGCTCCTTTCGGTTTGGGCCCCGTTGTGCATAGAGACATAAGATTAGAGCCACAATGGGTATGTTTCTGAACACAAGACAAACAGGGGTATCTATTTTAGGTGCAAATCCTCATTATCATGTGCACTACAGAAAAAAATCCTGTCTTTTAAATGACATATTTGTAAAAATATGAAATTTTATTTTTTCTCTTCAAAATTGCATTAATTCTTGAAAAGAAACTGTGGGGTCAAAATACTCATGACCCCCCTCAGTGATTACATTAAAATGTGTATTTTTTAAAATGGGGTCATTTGTGGGGGTATCTATTATTCTAACACCTATGAGCCTTTACAATCTTGGCTTGGTGTAGGAAAACAAAGTGTTCCTCAAAATGTTAATAATCACTGTTAAATTTGTACATCTTCTAAATGGTTAAAAAAACTGAAATTTTGCAATGTGCATCCAGAATAGAATAAACAGATGGAAATATATATCTCATCCAAACTTTGTACAGTATGTTTGCACATATTTGATATATTGCAGTTGAAAATGTGAAAAATGACAACTTTCCCAATTTTGGCACTTTTAATAAATATACACAAATTCTATTGGTCTATTTTTACCACCTAAATGAAGTACAATATGTGGCAAAAAAACATTGTCAGAATCACTTGGATATGCAAAACCTTTACGGATTTATTCTATATTAAAGTGACACATGTCAGAATTCCAAAATTTGGCCGGGTCATTAAGGCGCAAACAGGCTTGGTCACTAAGGGGTTAAGGATATGGCCCTTCTTTTTCCATTTTCGGGTTTTCCTTCCCCCTTTTAAAAAATCATAACTCTTAAATTACCGAAATACGTTTGTATTGACAATTATATCTTATAGCTTACTAGCTTACCCGTCGCGCGTTGCTGCAAAGACAGACAGACAGACATACATACATTTGTTTTTATATATAGATAACAACCAATCACAGCGCAGCTTTCATGTTACCTCAGTGGTATAATATATAACACCCAATCACAGCGCAGCTTTCATGTTACCTTAGCAGTATAATATATAACAACCAATCACAGCGCAGCTTTCATGTTACCTCAGCAGTAAGAGAAATAACAACCAATCACAGCGCAAATTTTATTAGGCCTCAGCAATATAAAAAATAGCAACCAATCACAGCGCAGCATTCATTTTACCTCAGTGGTATAATTGATAGCAACCAATCACAGCACAGCCTTCATGTTACCTCAGTAGTATAAGTAGCAACCAATCACAGCACAGCTTTCATGTTGCCTCAGCAGTATAATATATAGCAACCAATCACAGCACAGCTTTCATGTTACCTCAGCAGTATAAGAAATAGCAACCAATCACAGCACAGCTTTCATTTTAACTCAGCATTCTCCATATCCAGCAATTGTCTTGCGAAACGTTCGGCGGATGCATCATTTTCTGGTTGAACACTCATCCCGTTGCTCGTAATGCCTTTTGCTTTTGTGCTTGAGATGGAAATCAAATGATCTTTGTCTGGGGGGCATAACTGTCGACGCTCGCACGCACGCAACCTATCATAGGATAGTTGTACTATGCCAGTAATCTTCCCAGGAGTGTACTCAACAACTTCCCAAAGTTTCATGGCGATCGGATGAATGGTGTAGTAATGCATAAAGGACAGACAGACATACATTCATTTTTATATATATATATATAGATGACATCAGGAAGTGAGAGAATTAGATTCCATACGTAAAATTTGGACGCTAATTCTTTTGCACTTAGAATTGAATAATCAAGTTGGGACCCATTAACTTTTCCTATTTATGACATAATCAATGCCCGTGCCAAATTTCAAGTTTCGATGACATCGGAAAGTGAGAAAATTACATTCCGTGCGCAAAATTTGAACGCTAATTCTTTGGCGCTTAGAATTGAATAATCGAGTTGGGACCCATTAACTTTTCCTATTTATGATATAATCAATGCTCTAGCCAAATTACATCGGGAAGTGAGAGAATTAGATTCCGTATGTAAAATTTGGATGCTAATTCTTTTGCACTTAGAATTGAATAATCGAGTTGGGACCCATTAGCTTTTCCTATTTATGACATAATCAATGCTCGTGCCAAATTTCAAGTTTCTATGACATTGGGAAGTGAGAGAATTAGATTCCTTATGTAAAATTTGGACGCTAATTCTTTTGTGCTTAGAATTGAATAATCGAGTTGGGACCCATTAACTTTTCCTATTTATGACACAATCAATGCTCGTGCCAAATTTCATGCTTCTATGACATCGGGAAGTGAGAGAATTAGTGGCAATGATGGAAATCAAACGATCTATGTGGGGGGGCGTAACTGTTGACGACGCTCGCACGCGTGCCATTTATCATAGGATAGATGTACTATGCCATTAATCTTCCCAGGAGTGTACTCAACAACTTCCCAAAGTTTAATGGCGATCGGATGAATGGTATAGTAGCGCATAAAGGACAAACAGACAGACAGACACACACATACATTCAATTTGATATATATAGATTTTGCAGATCCAGGGTCAAAATATTCTAACACACTCTATAGGGAGGGTCCTGCTCTTTAGTCTAGATGGGAGAAGTGGTACTATGAAATCCATATTCCCTATTAAGCCACTTTTTGAAACAACCTTTTAAAGCTACCCTGTAGTTTCAGGACTAAGTTCTGTCCCAGGCCAGGTAAAGGGGGGAGGGTATATTACCTGCAATTTGTTGTTCTCTGCCATCCCTCCTATCTGACAGTTCAAGGTCCTGTTTTTCACTATCCAAGATAGGTAGAGCAATTTCTTAACTATCTAATACACACACACACACACACTATGCACTCCTTTCTGGTTGGCCATTGCTGATCATGTGAGTAGCTCTGTCCAATGATGAAGTAGTGAACCAGGTGGACTTACTTTCACTAAATGACCTCCAGGGTGTCAATTGGAATGAGAAGCATTGAATTGAGCCTCTTTATTTCTTACAAACAGGTGTGTAAGTGAGAGGCACTGAGTAGTGTGCAAGGTTGAACTGTCCTTGTTCTAGGCACCACTCACCAGGATACCAGAGGATTCTCCATTAAGTCAAAGCTGTATTGGACTTCTAATGAAACAATGTCCTAATAGTCTAGCAGAAGACAATCTCATTTAGAACTGACTTCCGAACCAATAACCAGATGATCCTTTTAAATCTTATTGATGCTAACTCCTGCATGTTCAATGAAAACAAAAATTACTAAAACGTTGGCATGCACATATGCTGTATACATAGAGGGTGGGCCCTAACAAGTGCTTCCTCTGGTCAGCCAAGGAACTTTAGTCCAATGCTGGTATTGTAGCATTTTACTCTTCTTCCACTAATAGAAAAAAGCTTTGCTTTGGAGATGAGCGTTGGTGTGGTTGATAAGGGAATACAATCCCAGACAATGTATTTATGAGACCAATTGTTCCTGTCCTAAACTCTATCTAGTAAACTACAAGGGAAAGATTTGAGGGGATCTTGAAATGCAGTACAAGAGTACAATGAAACACAATTTTCTTTAGTACACAGCATTGTCTGGGTCTGGGATATGTGCTAATTCACTAAGAACAGCAACACTGATTTCCATGGATAATTGTTTTCTGTCAACCTATGCTCTGATTACCTAGGGCGGAGGTTACCTGAACACCTGCTGTCACCTGTGCCTATCTTATTGTACAAGTAAAAAAAAAAAAAACAGCTGGTGAATCAGCTCAACCTTCCAAGAGGCAAAACAGAAGTGGCAAGTCTGAAAATTTGTGACCAGCCTCTCATTTATGTTGTTAAAACCAGCCAATAATGTGTTTTGAAATGCAAGACCTCCTCATCAGTACAATGGGGTACAAAAATGTTGCAGTCCTCAGAATGCATGTATTTGATGGTTATAATGTAATAAATAAGAAGTTGGCCACAAATATTCAGACTTGCTGCTTCTACTTTTCCTTTTGGAAGGTTGTGCCATTCCACTAGCTGTTTTTTGTTCATTCACTCCATATCATGCCTGCCTCCAGCAAGGCATCTGTCTGTTTGGGCAGAACCTTCGCACCTTCTTGGCCATAGCAATCTACTCTAACGTCTTCACAGCCCGACTTTTGTCACGCAGGTGTATCAACATACATTTGGGCCTTGCTTCACCAAGTCTTTCAACAATCACTTCTCCTATCTTGCTGCACAATCTTACCAAGCAAGAACCAACATTCCTATGAGGGATAACTTAGGCTATCTTTTTGGAAACGTATTAAGTATATTTAAATGATAAGAGCAAAAATTTGCATTCCTAATTTTACCCATCTTTGCTCTTCTGAATAATTAAAATTAATGGGCATATATTTTCCCTCAAAGGCAGTTTAGATAGGTACTTAGTGGGCACATTTATGCCTTCTATCTCGATCCTAAGTAGTTATCCATATTACTGGAAAGGAGCTTGTAGTGTTGATAGGTTTCTCTTATAATGGCATATACAGACTATGCATTAACCACTGATGCATCCTGATTAGAGATGAGCGAGTATACTCGCTAAGGCACATTACTCGAGCGAGTAGTGCCTTAGCCGAGTATCTCCCCGCTCGTCTCTAAAGATTCGGGGGCTAGCGGGGGGCGGGGAGCGGCGGGGGAGGGCGGGGAGGAACTAAGGGGAGATCTCTCGCTCCCTCTCTTCCCCCGCTCCTCCCTGCTCCCCGCCGCAACTTACCTGTCACCGGCGCCGACCCCCGAATCTTTAGAGACGAGCGGGGAGATACTCGGCTAAGGCACTACTCGCTCGAGTAATGTGCCTTAGCGAGTATACTCGCTCATCTCTAATCCTAATTATTATTATTTTTCTATCTATCTAATATAACCCATTTGTAGAAATATGATCTTCCTAACAGCAAATAACCCCCTTGCCATATAAGACATAATACTTGATATATGATTATTATTAATTAACTATGACTTGACAATATATTAAACCAGACATAGCAGAAAATATAAAATGTTTTCTAATACACTGATTTCCATTCTGTTCTGTAAAAATCTTTAATCTCACCCAAATATAATTGACATGACATTTAAATGCTGAAATAAAGACATATTTTCCTTTTCCAGTTACCGATTAAACAAATAAAAATATGCATATACAGTATTAGAGAGAACTGGCAATTGAAATTCTACTACGATTGTGAATTGAAATCCAGGTTATGTAAATGTCTTCTGCAGATTTTTGTAATCTGAAGCCTAAGCAAGTCTTATGGAGATTTAGGTATATGGCTCAGAAGTACAAAGAAGATCTACAGTAGCCAGCTCTCCCCATACATCTTAAAATGCTGCTAAAATATTAATTTGCTTTTTAACACTGAACATACGGTATAACAAGAGAAGCAATGTCAGCATGAGCAAAAATGTAGAGGATGAAATATATTTTATTGCAAAGAATCAGAGAATTCTGGTATTTATCCCATTCATAAAATTCTGGCTAGAGACCCCAATGTGTCCTATAATGATGTATAAATGCTAGGCTAAGTTAATATAGATTTTCATTAGCTAGATGAATGGCAGAAGTGTGTCTATTCAGCATTTATATTTATGTAATATACATTGGCCCATATCCCTGCTTTAATTATAATGAGCAGCACGGTCAACATGATTGTATAAGAAAAATAAATTTATATATATATATCTATATAAGAGATGAGCGAGCACCCAAATGCTCGGGTCCGCGTTATTCAAGTCAAGCTTTTCGTAAAATTCGAGAGCTCTACTCAAGTAATGAACCCCATTGACTACAATCGGAGACTCGAGCATTTTTGTATGTGGGACGCGGGTGCCGAGCTTTTTTTTTTCTTCCTAGGTTCGTTTCACTCTCTTTCTCTCTCTCTCCCCCCCCCCCCATGCCAGCCAGCCAAAAAATTTGCCAATGACGCTCGCTGCGTCGCGGCGGGGACAAAACAGGCACGTCACAGTGGGGGAGGAGCCAAAACTGGGGTGGGGTCGAACACGGCTTGATGCTCATTCGAGTACCGAGCACCATGGAGTACGCTAATACTCGAACGAGCATCAAGCTGGGCAGAGTATGTTCACTCAACTATAATCTATATATAAAGAGATACATATATCTATATATAGAGATATACAGATAGATAGAAAGATAGAAAGATAGATAGATAGATAGATAGATAGATAGATAGATAGATAGATAGATAGATAGATAGATAGATAGATAGATAGATAGAATGAATCTAGTTCAAGGAGAAAGCAATCTGAATTTTTGGAAAGCTTTAGTAGACAGTAGTACAATAATCAAATATCTGTTAATTACTAACTAAAGGGGTTTCCCTTTTTTTTTTAAGTATTGGTGACAGTGGGGGGATGAGTCATAAAACAATAGTGCTGATCTCCAGCCATATCTTGATCTCTGGTCTTCCGTTTACTCCAGCTGCAGCGGTCATGTGGTTGTTTACCCTTGTGACTGCTGCAGCCAATAGCTGGTTCCTGTTGAGGGTGTCTACTTTTAAAGACCACATGACAGGTTTACAGGATGTCACGAGGCCAGAAGATACATAATTTTGGGCAAGGGTGGGGGGGCAAATCTATATAAAAGAATTAAGTTGACCAATAACTTTAAGCAGGTAAAACTGTTGTACATAAAGTACTTGTATAACTACACTGCAATGGTTTCTGATTCATTTTAAGGAGTTGTCTTCCAAGAGGAGCTGATGACGAGGTATCCTGCAGATTGAAGTCACAGAGATCATCTGAAGTGTATAGTTTCCCCGCAGAGCTAACACAGGAGAAAATAGGCCTTTCACTTAAATCAAAGGCTGATTTTTGCACATATGTGCTGAGTACTTCGGACAGAGGTGATCTTTTTAGTCCACTCTGGGTAAAAGATGGAGATCCTGAACAAGAGACTCACCATCTAATAATTCATAAAGCTGTAATAAAGTACAAGAAAATGGGCTTTCTGAAACAGATAGAGCCTTCAAAACCAATTGTTAGTCACCATGAAATTAAAAAATATAATGTCAGACATAATGTAGAATGATTAATTGGACAGATGTAGATATCAATGTGGATGTGAATAGAATAATAATTAATATGGCTACATGAGGCAAGTTGTGAAGGAGCACTAAACAAAAAATAAAAAGCTTACTAAAAGAAAGCCGATCAGATGGCCTGTTGAACTCATTCAGACATGCAGGTTAATATTTCTGCATTATGACTTACATGTATAAATGTAAGATCCTTTACCCGTATTCTGACATACTGTGCCGCACGGGTACAGAAGATGTGCATACATGATCATTACTGGAACACACCGATGATTAAAACCTGGGCCTTAAGCTGAGATAAACCCTTTAAAGGGGTTCTGTCACTAAAAAAGAAAAATGCTCTACTTATCTATTCCTCCCCCATCAGTCTACTTACCAGATCTTCACCTCCCTTATCTTCTCTTGTCTCCTGCAGTCCAGGGGGTCACTTCACCTCCCCTTGCCTGATTCTGATCCTTCCTGTGAGGTTATATTAGTTTGGCAGTCTGCCAATGTACATTATGTCACAGCTCACAGGCCAGCAGGAGGACTGCCTATCTTCTATAGAGATTGCTCATGTGAGTTGTCTCTGAAATAGATTACAATTCCTTCCTAGGCAGTGAAGCTACAGCACAGGGATGTGACCCTCACTTACCCAGCAGGAAGGAGTTTGTGATAAAGCAGCCTTCATAACAAGCTGGGCCCAGCCTGCAGTGAGCTCATCTGGGGCACTGGAGAAGTTCAACCAGGAGAAGAGCTGCAAGGAGACTGAGAGGGAAGGAATAGGTAAGTTTAGATATTTTTTTTTAATGACAAAACCCCATTAATGACCAAGGGTTATTGTTGCGGCTGCGTCCAGATCACATTCTGTAATTCTGGTATTCCCACTTTCAAAAAATCATAACCTTTTTATTTTTTGGGTGTGATATATCTATATGAGGGCTTGTCTTTTGCAAGACAAGTTACGTTTTCAGTGGTACCATATAATGTATCGGAAGACTTTAAAATATTTCTAAGGGCTTAGTCACATGGGCGCATCAGCGCCCGTTCACAGGTGCCGATGTGCCCGTGTGACTGAGCCCTTACTGCAGGAAGAAGACGGCCGTACTTCAGGACAGACGACTCCCCGCAGTGCCGAAGAAAGAATACATGACCGGCAATGAAGCCGGTCACATGTTCTTTCTTCCGGCGCTGCAGATAGATGTCCGTCCTGAAGTGCGGCCGTCTTCTTCCTGCAGTAACATGGGCGCCAATGCACCCGTGTGACTAAGCCCTTAGGGGGGAAAAGCCCACGATTGCACCCCCTCTGGGGGTGGGGAAGTGACAGTGTAATTCTTATGCAGTAATGGTGCAGTAAAAAAGACATGATGTCTTTACTCTGTGGGTCAGTAAGAGTGCAGTGATACCAAATCAATATAGCTTTTTATATAGCAGTACTTAAAAAAATAAAATTACATTTTTGAAAAAATGCTTTCTATCGCTTTCTATCTTTTCCCCCCATGGCTTTTTTATTTTTCTGTCAATAGGGCTGTGTAAGACGCCTTTTTTCATGTCTTTTTGAGGGTGAACCTATAGTTTGTATTGGTAGCATATTGGGGAACATGAGTCTTTTGACAATTTTTAATTCAAATTCCTCTTACAGATGGAGTGACTAAAAAGATGCAATACTACATTGTGTTTCTAACCATGCAGGATTAATAATAAATGTGACGACTGGGAAAAGGGTCTTATTTTTAAACTTTTCGCGGGAGGCCATTTGGGACATTTAGATTCCAATCAATCAGGACATTTAAATGCCACTCTCCGAACTGACAGCAGCTTTTAAGGAGTTAACAGCCCAAATCACAGTTTTCTGCAATTGCAGCTACTGCCGACCGGTGTTGGCTGGCAACTACAGTCGATACTCGCTGTGTATGGAACATCTTTAGCTTCCGAGCATACAAAGCGCATGCAGTGAATGGCTATAGATGTCCTAACTGCACGGGGTATGTGCAGTTAGGATGTATAAAGCCATATCTATCATAAGAAGGTCTTAAAGAAACCTGTGATCTGGCTTGGACTGGCCCACAGGGGAACAGGCTAAGCCCCTGGTGGGCCCTGAATGAATATATTTGCATGTAGGAAAGAAGCCCACAGAATGAATTTTATTGGTGGGTCCTAGTCATCTCAGTCAGACTCTGCCTCCAATCCTGACAATTTAGCCCAATAGAAGATCTAAACAGTGAGGATAGAGGGTCAATAGCGACTGCAGAGTCTAAGCTGTTAGACAGAGGTAGGGGACTCCTCCTGTTGCTCCATCGGCAGCTCGTCACCTAGTATAAAAACATATATTAAAAAAAATAGTATAGGTAATTGGCTCCCCTACAACAGTAACAATCCATACTAAAAAAACTAAACTTTTTTATGTCACATGGTGAATTCCATTAAAAATATGCCATTTCTGCTCATCCTGCCTCCAAAAAGTGTAATAAAAAGTGATCATAAAGTAATGCATACCCCAAAATAGTACCAATGAAAACTTTTGCTCATCCTACAAAAAACAAGCCCTCACACAAGTCCATCAGAAGGAAAATAAATTTAGTTTTGCAATAATAGTACCAACCTAGGAGTAAAGATAACGTTATTTATTTATGCTACATGGTGAATGATGCAAAAAGAAATGTCAGATTTGCTGGTATTTAACAGTTCACCACCAATAAAGTTAATAAAAATTATATGTACCATAATGGCTCATAACTCCTTACACAGAAAAATTAAGAAAATAAAATTAAAGCCGCTGATGGAGAAATAAAAAAAAATTATGGCTTTCAGAATGCAGTGATGCCAAAAACCAACATTTTCATGATTCTTAATGTCAAAATAGACTCAGTTCTTAAGGAATTCAAAGCAACCTACCAGCACCTTTGACTCGCATAAACTAAATTATGGGAATAAAAAGTGTGAGAACGGGGAGTTCGGGGAGCGGCTTTTTCTACTCAGCAGGCCCTCTGTTCCTGCACTGTGCCCTCCAGAAATCAGTGTGACTGTTTTAAGATGGCTCTGTGTGTGCTCTCCCATAGAGATCTATAAGAGAGACACTTACACAGCTTTTTGAAAAGAGTCACATGCTGGAAGGGGAAACCCAGTGAGTTTCTTCACTTTTGAGCCCTATATCATAGTCTATGGGACTCAAATGTGCTAACAGGTTCCATTGAAAGAGTTTCTCATCTAAAAGTTTATTAAGAGGCTACTAATTTAAAAAGTATAAGGCTGTGCATCCATGCTACAGTGACCACATGCATCCAAAATTCCTTCCAACCGCGATAGGTAATAACAGTGCAGCATGGGCGATAAAAGGGTCAAAACCGTGTGGCCATTGGTCACTGGGGCGGATGGAGTTTCCATGCTGCCCCAATATGGAGAGTCTACCTGAAGACACTTTCACATGGCAGTATGTTTGGCTGTATCTAGTTTCAGTATGTGTAAGCAAAAAACAGGAATGCATCCAAAAAACAAAAGCTTTCCTGTATACTTTTTCTGTAGGTTCCATTCTAGGTTTTAACTTACAGATGCCGACCAAAATACTGATTGCTCTCAGTAAGTGAAACCAAGTTATCTTGTAGAAATGATATATTTTAATGGCCAACAAAAATACATGATGTTACAGCGAGCGTTTGGACCATTCAGGACCCTTCCTTAGGCTAATGAAACAGATTTGGATGGGTCATATATAAATACAAATGTACACACATGAAAATGCACAGACATAACGAGACTAATTTGCACTTAAAACAATACCAGACAAGATGAGCAGAGAAGTAATTACTTAATTAGTCCACTGGTAAAGGCCCATTTACACAGGACAAGTGTAGGGCAAGTGATGCCCAACACTCGTCCCCGCACATACTTGCTCTCATTCTGCTGCAGGGGAGCTAGTATCATTGGCTCACAGCGGGGAGGCTGAAGATTTCACTTTTTGCGCTCCCCCGCCCCTCTCCATTGCCTTAACATAGTGGCCCTTCAGTATTGAATGGCTGCTATTTACACTGAGCGATCATCTTATTGTCCATTGTTTATGCAGCATACATGATGGATGATGAGCTGATCACTGATCGCTTAGTGTAAATAGCAGCTGTTCAGTACTGAACGGCCGTTATGTTAAGGCAATGGAGAGGGGCGAAGGAGCACGAGGAGTGAAATCTCCTCCAGCCTCCCCACTGTGAGCCAGTGATACTAGCTTCCGTGCCGGTGCACGGGAGCTACTATGTGCGCGGCTGAGTGTCAGGCATCGTTTGCCTGAAACTCGTCCTGTGTAAATGGGCCTTTAGGAATGTGACAGTTTTATGATCTCTAAATTGGTGTTAGGGGGTCCAGGCCTATGTGTTATCTCTCCTTTAGACCTGCAAATAAGGAAGATGAAACAATACCTCTGCAGCGCCACCTATTGGATGGCAGCATTCCTTCAAATTAATGTATGACTTTTTACCAAGTCTCTAAAACAATGATTGGGAATAGCATCCCTTCTGTTGCTCTACTTGGGGAGAGATGATGCCATCCCCCGACCCACCAACCCCCCAGGTGTCTCCACACACCCCCTGGCTGCTCTCTTTAATTACACCCCTCTTGACCTCCTTCAGACCTTTCACATTCTCCACTGATGCACAACGTGTATTAGAATTGATGGACCATTGATTCGATTCATGATAGCAACAAGACTTTATCATTTAAGTCAAGGCTATCAGAATAATTCATAGTCACAATCTTCTTCTTTGAATGAGCTCCACAACATTCTCCTGAAGATCCACAAGCACTATGTGGTGAAACGCTTTGAGGCCTTAGTCAGACGGGCGTTTTTTTGCGCGATTTGCGCATCGCATGTCGCATGCGCATGCGCAAATCGCGTGACCGGAGGCGAAAAATTGCGGGAAAAATCTGCACCTAGCCGCGTTAATCGTCGCAGCAAAACGCCCGTCTGACCGGAGAAAAATCGCAGTGCGCATCAAAATGCGCATGAAACTTAGACTGACCGGCGAAAAAAATGATTTTGGTGCGCACATAAAACGCCGAACGCAGATAGGCGCGATCTGTGAATCGTTGTGTCCTATAATTTATCGCATATCCGCATAAAAAGCGGACATGTGACCGATACCATAGCGAACCATTGGTTCTATATATGCGCGAATCGCATGCGCAAATCGCGCGAAAAAACGCCCGTCTGACTAAGGCCTGAGAGTTATATCCAGCTTACATCACTGACCCTAGGCTGGAAACCAAAAAGTCCATGATAGTAGAATGTAGAATGAATATTAAAGTTATAGAATGATCAACTAAAGAATATACAAACTATATTTGCCCCCCAATATGGTGGAGGTCGCGAAGAGTCTTTCCTACACAATCACTAATTATCTGGTGGTTCACTGTACAAAAGACTAATTATAAGTAAAATCGATGCACATATACTTACGTACAGCATTATACGAACCACAAAGGGCACTCATTATCTACTATAGGATTAAAGGAGATGTCCCGCGCCGAAACGGGTTTTTTTTTTTTTAAACCCCCCCCCCGTTCGGCGCGAGACAACCCCGATGCAGGGGTTAAAAAAACCACCCGCACAGCGCTTACCTGAATCCCGGCGGTCCGGTGACTTCAATACTTACCGCTGAAGATGGCCGCCGGGATCCTCTATCTTCGTGGACCGCAGCTCTTCTGTGCGGTCCACTGCCGATTCCAGCCTCCTGATTGGCTGGAATCGGCACGTGACGGGGCGGAGCTACACGGAGCCGGCATCCTGCACGAAAGGCTCCATAGAAGAAAGCAGAAGACCCGGACTGCGCAAGCGCGGCTAATTTGGCCATCGGAGGCCAAAAATTAGTCGGCTCCATGGGAACGAGGACGCCAGCAACGGAGCAGGTAAGTATAAAACTTTTTATAACTTCTGTATGGCTCATAATTAATGCACAATGTATATTACAAAGTGCATTATTATGGCCATACAGAAGTGTATAGACCCACTTGCTGCCGCGGGACATCTCCTTTAAGAGACGGACAATCAAAAGGCCGAAGTAATAATCGGTCCGAGTGACTAGCTATATGTTAAATGTCAAGTGTCTGTCCCACTCACCTTAGCATGATTTGGTCACGTTACATCTCACACATTGTCGTTATGTTATTTGCATCATTGTTTGTGCCCTGTGTGTACTGGTTTTAGGAATAAATAAATAAAGATTGGTTATTTTATATTAAGTCTTCTCTGTGAAAAGCATTCTTGAGGAATGTATCAAAATGGTATCAAAAATGGCCATAAATTTATACTCCCAAATTCTTCTGTGATGCTGCGACTTGAAGTTGAAACTTGAGAGGCCCGAAAGCTTGCAACAACATCATGTATTTTTTGTTAGCCATTATAGGTATCATATCTACAAGATTACTTGGTTTCTCTTACTGAGACCAATCACATTTTTCTCTACTAGCTAACATGGAACCAAACCTTTTTTTTTCGCTTGACCATAATACTGTCACGTAAAACCAGCCTGAGAGTGCAGACTTCAATTGTATACTGATTTATATCAGTATGAAGACTGTAGCTTGTATCTAAAGCTTTAATATAATGCATAGAAAAGTGTCCTCATTGAATACCTTGCATGACCACAGAAATAATAATTCCACTCGTAAGATTTGCTTCCAATTAAATTCATTTGCAGCTGTCTGTGCTGAAGATAGTGTGTCTGCGCACCTTTGCATGTATCTATGCCAAAACGTGAGTAATCTGATATAAAAATATTCGTCTTGCACTGATCCAGAGTAACAGCCTGTATTTATAGTCCAGAGCTGCATTCCCAATTTTGCTAGCTTCACAGCTAAACCAGCATTCCCTTCACTGAGTAAAGAAATCTCCTTCCTGCAGTACAGGAGCTCTGCTATGCTGCTAGGGGGGTTCCTGGCCACAAATAGTTTCCATTAGCAACTAGCAGAATTGTGAATGCAGCTTTGGTTTATAATGCAGACTGTAACTCAGCACCAGACTGTAATAAGTAATGCAATGGAATCACAAAGCTGCTCAACGTTTGTATATTATATCAATTGAATATCCAAATATTGTATTATTTATTATGTTCTGATTCTGAGCCACATGAATTGTAAGATCCTGAGTTACATGAACTGTAAAATAATTTTCTGGAAGGCAAGAAGAACTGGTCTTTTATTCTGCACTCTGTATAATGTTGTATGGCAGCAATTTATAAGAAAGATCTAATGTAAATAAAGCATAAATAGGGCAAAGGGACTGATTTCTCTCTCTCTCTCTCTCTCTCTCTCTCTCTCTCTCTCTCTCTCTCTCTCTCTCTCTCTCTCTCTCTCTCTCTCTCTCTCTCTCTCTCTCTCTCTCTCTATATATATATATATATATATATATATATATATATATAATCTACATACACACCATATTTACTGGTGTATAAGACGACTTTTTAACCCAGGAGAATCTTCTCCAAAGTCGGAGGTCGTCTTATACGCCGGGTATAAACTGTAGAAACAAAAAAATAATAATACTTACCCCCCGCGGCGTTCTGCGGCACTGCTGAAGGCTGTCGCACCCTCCTCCTCGCCGACAAAACATTGCTTTCTGGATGCAGGGCTTGAATGCCTCACGTCCAGAAAGCTAATGCTCTAATTGGCTAACTCAGCACGGCATCAGCCAATGAAACCCTGCGCTGCATTAGGCAATCACAGCCATTCAGTTATATCATTGAATGGCTGTGATTGGCTAACGCAGCGCTGGCTTTCATTGGCTGACACCGCGCAGAGTTAGCCAAACAGAGCATTAGCTTTCTGGAGGCGGGGCATTCAAGTCAATGCATACTATAAAGCGAACGTGCCAAAATACAAGCTGGCCATTGCGAATGGTCCTTTGTTCACGCAATAGTGAGTTTAACACATGTTTGGACGAACTGCTTCTTCTGTGAAAGAGAAAGTAAAGAGAGAGAGAGAGAGCGAGAGAGAGAGAGAGAGAGAGAGAGAGAGAGAGAGAGAGAGAGAGAGAGAGAATCCCAAAAGTGCCTGAGCTCAGAGTCCATGGATTGGGGTCCACTAGATCCATTTGCTGGTCCACTGTGGTGAGAAAGAGAGCCACTGGTCTGATAGGAGGACGCCCCCTAGACTGACATCCTGGAAGGGTATGAGTTATGGACATTGCTGGGTTAAGGCACTAGTCCTTGTTAGTGAGGATATGAGATCCCGTATGGTTAGGTATTGCTTTGATGACAAGTACACTGTGATGCCTATTAACAACAGTGTGAAGACTCTATGTGTTGATGCAAATAAAATAAACCCTGGAAAAGCGCATTTTTACTAAAATACTAGTCTGGACTGGATTTCATACTGTGCTGTCAAGTATATGTTGGAGAAAAGATGGCAGTTCCATGAGCTAATAACCCCAAATTAATCACTGTACCCAGGACAAACCAACATGGCGGATCCTCTGTGTGTTGCCCCACCGGACTACTTTCATAGACCCTCTATTATAAACTAGTTTATTAACACTGTAACACTGAGTATTATATGCTGTAACTAGAGATGAGCGAACGTAGTCGTCCGAGCTTGATACTCGTTCGAGTATTAGCGTGTTCGGGATGCTCGTTACTCGTAACGAGTACCACGCGATGTTTGAGTTACTTTCACTTTCATCTCTGAGACGTTAGCGCGCTTTTCTGGCCAATAGAAAGACAGGGAAGGCATTACAACTTCCTCCTGTGATGTTCCAGCCCTATACCACCCCCCTGCAGTGAGTGGCTGGGGAGATCAGGTGTCACCCGAGTATATAAATCTGCCCCTCCCGCGGCTCGCCACAGATGCATTCTGACATAGCTCAGGGAAAGTGCTGCTGATGCTGGAGCTGCTATAGGGAGAGTGTTAGGAGTGATTTTAGGCTTCAAGAACCCCAACGGTCCTTCTTAGGGCCACATCTGACCGTGTGCAGTACTGTTGAGGCTGCTTTTTGCAGTGTTGCACATTTTTTTTTTGTATATCGGCCGTGCAGAGCATTGCGTCCTCAGTCTGCAGTAATTTTACATAGTATAGGGCCAGTAGTGCTGAGGCAGGGACAGTGAAAAACGTGAAAGACATATACTGTCTATATAGGCAGTGGGCTTTTCCCCAAAAATTTGGGACAAAAAAATCTATTTGGGCTGCCTGTGACCGTCCTGACTGTACTGCGTCTCTGCTGGGGGTAGTTGTCCTCCTAATTAATACGCAGCCAGCTAAGTGTTACAGCAGGCTTGCGCAAAATTCTTTCCTGGCTCTGCGTTGCCCGTTACATCATTGCTGTCATCCTGTCCAGAGGGAAACAGTCTGCACTGCAGTAATTTTACATAGTATAGGGCCAGTAGTGCTGAGGCAGGGACAGTGAAAAACGTGAAAGACATATACTGTCTATATAGGCAGTGGGCTTTTCCCCAAAAATTTGGGACAAAAAAATCTATTTGGGCTGCCTGTGACTGTCCTGAGTATACTGTGTCTCTGCTGGGGGTAGTTGTCCTCCTAATTAATACGCAGCCAGCTAAGTGTTACAGCAGGCTTGCGCAAAATTCTTTCCTGGCTCTGCGTTGCCCGTTACATCATTGCTGTCATCCTGTCCAGAGGGAAACAGTCTGCACTGCAGTAATTTTACATAGTATAGGGCCAGTAGTGCTGAGGCAGGGACAGTGAAAAACGTGAAAGACATATACTGTCTATATAGGCAGTGGGCTTTTCCCAAAAAATTTGGGACAAAAAAATCTATTTGAGCTGCCTGTGACCGTCCTGACTGTACTGCGTCTCTGCCGGGGGTAGTAGTCCTAATTAATACGCAGCCAGCTAAGTGTTAAAGCAGGCTTGCGCAAAATTCTTTCCTGGCTCTGCGTTGCCCGTTACATCATTGCTGTCATCCTGTCCAGAGGGAAACAGTCTGCACTGCAGTAATTTTACATAGTATAGGGCCAGTAGTGCTGAGGCAGGGACAGTGAAAAACGTGAAAGACATATACTGTCTATATAGGCAGTGGGCTTTTCCCAAAAAATTTGGGACAAAAAAATCTATTTGGGCTGCCTGTGACCGTCCTGACTGTACTGCGTCTCTGCTGGGGGTAGTAGTCCTAATTAATATGCAGCCAGCTAAGTGTTACAGCGGGCTTGCGCAAAATTCTTTCCTGGCTCTGCTGTGCGTTCCGTAAGCGAAGTCAGCCTCCAACCACAGGCCAATAAGCGGCACATTTAATTATAGCGTTCTGTTTCTGCACTACTGGTAATACACCATGCTGAGGGGTAGGGGTAGGCCTAGATGACGTGGACGTGGGCGAGGACACGGAGGCCCAAGTCAGGGTGTGGGCACAAGCCGAGCTCCTGATCCAGGTGTATTGCAGCCGACTGCTGCGGGATTAGGAGAAAGGCACGTTTCTGGCGTCCCCACATTCATCTCACAATTAATGGGTCCACGCGGTAGACCTTTATTAGAAAATGAGCAGTGTCAGCAGGTCCTGTCGTGGATGGCAGAAAGTGCATCCAGCAATCTATCGACCACCCAGAGTTCTGCGCCGTCCACTGCTGCAACTCTGAATCCTCTGGCTGCTGCTCCTCCTTCCTCCCAGCCTCCTCACTCCATTACAATGACACATTCTGAGGAGCAGGCAGACTCCCAGGAACTGTTCTCGGGCCCCTACCCAGAATGGGCAGCAATGGTTCCTCTCCCACCGGAGGAGTTTGTCGTGACCGATGCCCAACCTTTGGAAAGTTCCCGGGGTCCGGGGGATGAGGCTGGGGACTTCCGGCAACTGTCTCAAGAGCTTTCAGTGGGTGAGGAGGACGATGAGACACAGTTGTCTATCACTCAGGTAGTAGTAATTGGAGTAAGTCCGAGGGAGGAGCGCACAGAGGATTCGGAGGAAGAGCAGCAGGACGATGAGCTGACTGACCCCACCTGGTTTGCTAAGCCTACTGAGGACAGGTCTTCAGAGGGGGAGGCAAGTGCAGCAGCAGGGCAGGTTGGAAGAGGCAGTGCGGTGGCCAGGGGTAGAGGCAGGGCCAGACCGAATAATCCACCAACTGTTTCCCAAAGCGCCCCCTCGCGCCATGCCACCCTGCAGAAGCCGAGGTGCTCAAAGGTCTGGCAGTTTTTCACTGAGGGTGCAGACGACCGATGAACAGTGGTGTGCAACCTTTGTCGCGCCAAGATCAGTCGGGGAGCCACCACCACCAGCCTCACCACCACCAGCATGCGCAGACATACGATGGCCAAGCACCTCACAAGGTGGGATGAAGGCCGTTCACCGCCTCCGGTTTGCACCACTGCCTCTCCCCCTGTGCCCCAACCTGCCACTGAGATCCAACCCCCCTCTCAGGACACAGGCACTACTGTCTCCTGGCCTGCACCCACATCCTCACCTCCGCTGTCCTCGGCCCCATCCACTAATGTCTCTCAACGCAGCGTCCAGCCGTCGCGAGCGCAAGTGTTTGAGCGCAAGCGCAAGTACGCCGCCACGCGCCCGCACGCTCAAGCGTTAAACGTGCACGTAGCCAAATTGATCAGCCTGGAGATGCTGCCGTATAGGCTTGTGGAAACGGAGGCTTTCAAAAGCATGATGGCGGCGGCGGCCCCGCGCTACTCGGTTCCCAGTCGCCACTACTTTTCCCGATGTGCCGTCCCAGCCCTGCACGACCACGTCTCCCGCTACATTGTACGCGCCCTCACCAACGCGGTTACTGCCAAGGTCCACTTAACAACGGACACGTGGACAAGCGCAGGCGGGCAGGGCCACTATATCTCCCTGACGGCACATTGGGTGAATTTAGTGGAGGCTGGGACAGAGTCAGAGCCTGGGACCGCTCACGTCCTACCCACCCCCAGAATTGCGGGCCCCAGCTCGGTGGTGGTATCTGCGGCGGTGTATGCTTCCTCCACTAAACCACCCTCCTCCTCCTCCTCCTACGCAACCTCTGTCTCGCAATCAAGATGTGTCAGCAGCAGCACGTCGCCAGCAGTCGGTGTCGCGCGGCGTGGCAGCACAGTGCTGAAACTACTCAGCTTAGGAGAGAAGAGGCACATGGCCCACGAACTGCTGCAGGGTCTGACAGAGCAGACCGACCGCTGGCTTGTGCCGCTGAGCCTCCAACCGGGCATGGTCGTGTGTGACAACGGCCGTAACCTGGTGGCGGCTCTGCAGCTCGGCAGCCTCACGCACGTGCCATGCATGACCCACGTCTTTAATTTGGTGGTTCAGCGCTTTCTGAAAAGCTACCCACGCTTGTCAGACCTTCTCGGAAAGGTGCGCCGGCTCAGCGCACATTTCCGCAAGTCCCACACGGACGCTGCCACCCTGCGCACCCTGCAACATCGGTTTAATCTGCCAGTGCACCGACTGCTGTGCGACGTGCCCACACGGTGGAACTCTACGCTCCACATGTTTGCCAGGCTCTATGAGCAGCGTAGAGTTATAGTGGAATACCAACTCCAACATGGGCGGCGCAGTGGGAGTCAGCCTCCTTAATTCTTTACAGAAGAGTGGGCCTGGTTGGCAGACATCTGCCAGGTCCTTGGAAACTTTGAGGAGTCTACCCAGATGGTGAGTGGCGATGCTGCAATCATTAGCGTCACCATTCCTCTGCTATGCCTCTTGAGAAGTTCCCTGCAAAGCATAAAGGCAGGCGCTTTGCGCTCGGATACGGAGGCGGGGGAAGACAGTATGTCGCTGGATAGTCAGAGCACCCTCCTGTCTATATCTCAGTGCGTTGAGGAGGAGGAGGAGGAGGTGGAGGAGCATGAGGAGGAGGGGGAAGAGACAGCTTGGCCCACTGCTGAGGGTACCCATGCTGCTTGCCTGCCATCCTTTCAGCGTGTATGGCCTGAGGAGGAGGAGGAGAATCCTAAAAGTGATCTTCCTAGTGAGGACAGCCATGTGTTGCGTACAGGTACCCTGGCACACATGGCTGTCTTCATGTTTGGATGCCTTTCTCGTGACCCTCGCGTTACACGCATTCTGGCCACTACGGATTACTGCGTGTACACACTGCTCGACCCACGGTATAAGGAGAACCTTTCCACTCTCATACCCAAAGAGGAAAGGGGTTCGAGAGTGATGCTATACCACAGGACCCTGGTGGACAAATTGATGGTAAAATTCCCATCCGACAGCGCTAGTGGCAGAAGACGCAGTTCCGAGGGCCAGGTAGCAGGGGAGGCGCGGAGATCAGGCAGCATGTACAGCACAGGCAGGGGAACACTCTCTAAGGCCTTCTGGCTCCCCAGCAAGACTGTGTCACCGCTCCTCAGTCAAGGCTGAGTCGGCGGGAGCACTGTAAAAGGATGGTGAGGGAGTACGTAGCCGATCGCACGACCGTCCTCCGTGACGCCTCTGCCCCCTACAACTACTGGGTGTCGAAGCTGGACACGTGGCCTGAACTCGCGCTTTATGCCCTGGAGGTGCTTGCTTGTCCTGCGGCTAGCGTCTTGTCAGAGAGGGTGTTTAGTGCGGCTGGGGGAATCATCACGGATAAGCATACCCGCCTGTCAACCGACAGTGCCGACAGGCTTACACTCATAAAGATGAAAAAGCCTGGATTTCCCCAGACTTTTCTTCTCCACCAGCGGACAGCAGCGATACCTAAACAATACGTAGGCTGCACCCGCGGATGGAAGCATCGTTCTCTCTCTATCACCATCAAAAACGGGGACCTTTTACCTTCATCAATCTGTGTATTATATTCATCCTCCTCCTCCTGCTCCTCCTCCTGAAACCTGACGTAATCACGCCGAACTGGCAATTTTTCTTAGGCCCACAAGGCTCAGTCATATAACTTTTGTAAACAATGTTTAAACGTTTCAATTCTCAATTGAATAAAGCATTGAAACTTGCACCTGAACCAATTTTTATTTTAACTGGGCTGCCTACAGGCCTAGTTACAAATTAAGCCACATTAACCAAAGCGATTAATGGGTTTCACCTGCCCTCTTGGTTGGGCATGGGCAATTTTTCTGAAGTACATTTGTATTGTTGGTACACCAATTTTTTGGGGCCCTCGCCTACATTGTAATCCTAGTAATTTTTAGCCCACCTGCATTAAAGCTGACGTTACATCAGCTGTGCTGGGCACTGCAATGGGATATATTTATGTACCGCCGGTGGGTTCCAGGGAGCCACCTATGCTGTGTGTCCACAGGGACTTCACATTAGGGATTTGTACCTGCCAGTGTCTATGTATTAAAAACCCCGGTCAGACTGGGGCATGCAGTGTGGGCCGAAGACCACCTGTATTTAATCGGACCTTACCTCAGCTGTGATGGGCATTGCAATGGGATATATTTATGTACCGCCGGTGGCTTCCTGGCACCCACCCATGCTGTCGGTCCACACGGAGTTGTAACTGCATTTGTCCACTTGTAAAGAACCCCAGTCTGACTGGGGCATGCAGTGTGAGCCGAAGCCCACCTGTATTTAACATGATATTACCTCAGCTGTGATGGGCAATGCAATGGGATATATTTATGTACCGTCGGTGGCTTCCTGGCACCCACCCATGCTGTCGGTCCACACGGAGTTGTAACTGCATGTGTCCACTTCTAAAGAACCCCAGTCTGACTGGGGCATGCAGTGTGAGCCGAAGCCCACCTGCATTTAACATGATATTACCTCAGCTGTGATGGGCAATGCAATGGGATATATTTATGTACCACCGGTGGCTTCCTGGCACCATCCCATGCTGTGGGTCCACAGGGAGTTGTAACTGCATGTGTCCACTTCTAAAGAACCCCAGTCTGACTGGGGCATGCAGTGTGGGCCGAAGCCCACCTGCATTTAACATGACATTACATCAGCTGTGCTGGGCACTGCAATGGGATATATTTATGTACCGCCGGTGGGTTCCAGGGAGCCACCCATGCTGTGGGTCCACAGGGAGTTGTAACTGCATGTGTCTACTTCTAAAGACCCCCAGTCTGACTGGGGCATTCAGTGTGGGCCGAAGCCCACCTGCATTTAACATGACATTACCTCAGCTGTGATGGGCAATGCAATGGGATATATTTATGTACCGCCGGTGGGTTCCAGGGAGCCACCCATGCTGTGGGTCCACAGGGAGTTGTAACTGCATGTGTCCACTTCTAAAGAACCCCAGTCTGACTGGGGCATGCAGTGTGGGCCGAAGCCCACCTGCATTTAACATGACATTACCTCAGCTGTGATGGGCAATGCAATGGGATATATTTATGTACCGCCGGTGGGTTCCAGGGAGCCACCCATGCTGTGGGTGCACACGGAATTCCCATTGCGGAGTTGTACCTGCCTGTGACTATTTATAAAAAAACGCGGTCTGACTGGGGCATGCAGACACCTTGACAGAATGAATAGTGTGTGGCACATAGGTTCCCCATTGCTATGCCCACGTGTGCAGCTCCAGATGGAGGTGGCACAGGATTGGATTTCTCATTGCTTCTGTACAGCATTGTGGGCTATCGCCCCGCCCCTTTTAAAGAGGGTCGCTGCCTAGCCATGCCAACCCTCTGCAGTGTGTGCCTGTGGTTCCTCCTCATGGCAGATGCACTTATAAATAGACATGAGGGTGGTGTGGCATGAGTGCAGCTGAAGGCTGTGCAGGGACAATTTGGTGTGCGCTGTGGACACTGGGTTGTGCAGGGGGGGGGGTTTGGGCAGCATGTAACCCAGGAGAAGTGGCAGCGGAGTGTCATGCAGGCAGTGATTGTGCTTTGTTGGAGGTAGTGTGGTGCTTAGTTAAGGTATGCATTGCTAATGAGGGCTTTTCAGAAGTAAAAATTGTTGGGGGGGGGCACTCTTGCCGCTATTGTGGCTTACTAGTGGGACCTCGGAACTTGAGATGCAGCCCAACATGTAGCCCCTCGCCTGCCCTATCCGTTTCTGTGTCGTTCCCATCACTTTCTTGAATTGCCCAGATTTTCACAAATGGAAACCTTAGCGAGCATCGGCGATATACAAAAATGCTCGGGTCGCCCATTGACTTCAATGGGGTTCATTATTCGAAACGAACCCTCGAGCATCGCGAAAATTTCATCCCAATTAACGAGCACCCGAGCATTTTGGTGCTTGCTCATCTCTAGCTGTAACACAACAGTGCAGCTACCCTAAGGCCTCGGTCAGACTAGCGTGCTCTTTGCGCACACTAAATAAACGCTTCTAAAATAACAAATGGGTTCCTATAGAAGTGTTCATATGCACAGAATTAGGGGCATAAAACGCTGCGCACATTAGAAAGATAGAACATGCACTATGGGAGCAGGAGATAATGGGAACTCCTGCACATGGAATAGCTTCCCTGCTGCTTACAGCAGGACATTTAGAAGGTGCTTCTGGTCAGCTGGGGGACACCCCTCATCTCTCTCCGCAAGGGATTTCCCTATTTTGGGGAACAAGAGGGCAGTGGAGTTACAGGACTACGCCTGAGAGCGTGGGAGGAGGGGGCGGGGCTAGACAGATCACCCTCTAGCCCTGCCCCTCCAGCCCCGCCCCCTGTTGTTTGCTATAGGGATTCTCTTTGATAATCCATATAGCCCTGCCCACTCTTTCAAGCCTCGCCCACTCACTCTCTGCCATGGGGATATCCCTCTGCCCAGGGCAACCAAACAGATTGTGTCTTATATTTTCATAAGGCCTCTGAACACTGAGAACTGGGACCTGATTGGCTGCTACTGGCATCTACTCAATGTTTTCTTTGTACTACTTTTGACAAACATCCCCATTGTCTTCTTAAATTAAGGTTCTTCCCCTTCTGGTATAAGCCCAACAGTTTATAAAAATGGCATTCTCCAGCTGATATGAAACACAGCCTTTTAGGCCTCCATTACACTGGCGATCGCGATATCACCATGAGAAAATCGTGCCAAAATCGAATTTTTGTTCGCGTGGTTTTTGAGCATTTTCCTGTGAATAATCTCGCATTGTGTCGCGGCCGTCTGCTATTTTCTTGTGTGAAAGACAATAGGAGTTTCTAATGTTAAAAACGTTCTGCATTGCACAAACATCGCAAGTTCGTGCGTTCTGATACCAATTGCAAAATTGCAAAAAAAAAATTGCAAAACGCAGAAACATAGGATATGCTGCGATTTAATTTCACTCCACATCGCATGAGTGAAAACATCACAAATGGGAATGAAACCATTGGAAATCATTGGTTTCATAATTCTCCACCTTTATTCATTATGCCCCATAATGCTGTTTTTTGGCAGTAAAAATGGCATGTCACGATATCAGCTATAAGTCAACGCAGAACTGTGAGAAACTGCAGCTTTTTTAAAATCAATTTTGGTGTGTTTTTACCAGTTTATGGCATTTTTCCAAAATCACAGCATGTACTCACTGGATATGAATTTTTTTTCTGACTTTTTTCCACAGGCTTCTCTATATGAAAAAAAATCGCAAAAAATGAATTGGGTTTCCATTTTGAGAACGATCACTGTACAGTAATAGACTGTGGGCTGATCAATGCTGATGATATACTCTGTGAATGCTGAATGAATAGAGCCAGATCTATTATGATTTTAGGTGCAATGTGTAATGTATTTTATGTATAACCAGCCAAATGTGCATGGAGGAAGGCAAAAAATAATTTTGCTGAAACAATTATGTGCCTTCATCCTCTGATGTCATTGAGAGGAAAGTGAATACAGGAAAAAATACAGTATGCCATTATATCAATTATGATGTGGCAATTATGTGACATTTGTGATGGTGCATCAGGAAGGCACAATGGATTACATTGTCTGAGGCAAATCTAATTCTGGATGATCCTCAGATAGAAGCAGCTGCAGGGTGTATATGCCTTGATAAGGATGTGAGGTGTAGCTGCTCTTCAATAAAATCACAGGGCTTCAAGGCACTGTCTGATAGAAAGTGTAAAACGAGAATCTTTCCCAAATTAGATACCTAAATGTGATCATCTTTCAGCAATTCTGGAATACTTATTATTATGTGCACTGTCACCGTGCCATAAGTCTTCGAATGTAGAACAGGAAAGTAGGGATATAAAAAGGGGATAAACACAAACTGAGATTTATGGTGGTATTAGTCGTAATAAAGTCATATTTGTAATGTGACATATTGCACTGGACCTAGAAGAAACGCTTACAGCTGTTAAATCAATGCAGACTAGTGGGGACATATATATTGTCATGGAGAAATAGCCTATGAGATTCATTTAATATATATAGTTGTACATTCGCTAAAGACTTGCATTCTACATGTCGGTACAGCCTATTCAGGAGTACATTTTTCATAGAGGTACATCTATATATCTATCTAGCTCTCATTTCTATCTATCTATCTATCTCCTATCTATCTATCTATCTATCTATCTATCTATCTATCTATCTATCTATCTATCTATCTATCCATCCATCTATTTATCTATCTATCTATCTATCTATCTATCTATCTATCTATCTATCTATCTATCCCTCTCATATCTATCTATATCTATCTATCTATCTATCTATCTCTAATCTATTTATCTTTCTATCTAGCTCTTTTATATCTATCTAACTTATATCTATCTCTCATTTATATCTATCTATTTCGTATCTATCTATCTCTCTCTCATTTGTATCTATTTATCTCATATATCTCTCTCATTTATATCTATCTATCTCATATCTATCTATCCATCTATCTATTTATCTATCTATCTATCTATCTATCTATCTCATATCTATCTATCTATCTCCTATCTCTCTATCTATTTATCTATCTATCTATCTATCTATTTATAGACCACTTTGCTGCCTGGCTCCCCCACTTCCTATCCTGTGAAATGCCAACCCTCATCCTTGGTGATTTCAACATTCCTACTAACGACTCTAGCTCCTCATCTGCCTCCCGGCTCTTAACACTTACCTCCTCCCTTGGCCTATCGCTAATCTCTGACTCCCCCACTCATAGAGATGGTAACACTCTCGATTTAGTTTTCCTCCGTCTCTGCTCTGCTTCTCACTTTACTAACTCCCCACTTCCACTCTCGGATCACAACCTTCTCTCTTTCTCCATCAGGCACCCTAGCATCTCTCCTGACCCTCCTATCTATCGCACCTCTAGGAACCTCCAGTCTGTCCGCACTAAACAGTTCGCCGAAGCTATTCAGTCCTCCCTATCGCCCATCTCTCGCCTCCCCTGCCCTAACCTGGCAGCCGAATACTACCACACCACCCTCAGCCGTGCCTTGGATGAAGTGGCACCGCCCGTGACGCGAGCTGTCAAACGCAGACCACGGCAACCCTGGCTCACGTCCCAAACACGCTTCATCCGGCGGTGCTCTAGGTGCGCCGAGCGGCTGTGGAGAAAGTCAAAGCTGCCAGCAGACTTCCTCCACTTCAAATTCATGCTTAAAATGTATAACCTAGCCCTTCACCATGCCAAACAAGTTTATTTCACCTCCCTTGTCTCCTCACTATCCCACAACCCCAAACAACTCTTTGAGACCTTTCACTCCCTCCTCAGCCCCAAGGAACAGGCCCCTGCGACAGACCTGACTGCTGGAGAGCTAGCTGCCTATTTCAAAGAAAAAATTGACCACATTCGAAAAGAAATCTCTGAAAGCTGCGTGGTTAGCCCTGATCCCAGCTTCATCAGCACTGCACCCAGCACCTACTCACTATCTACGTTAGAACCAACGACAGAGGAAGAAGTCTCCAGGCTCCTTTCCACTGCCCGCCCTACCACCTGCGCCAGCGACCCTCTCCCCTCTCACCTCCTCCGCTCCCTTTCCCCAGCTCTCATTACTCACCTTACCACAATCTGCAACCTCTCCCTAACCTCTGGCACTTTTCCCTCCTCATTCAAACACTCCATTATATCCCCTCTGCTTAAAAAACCAACCCTGGACCCGACTAATGCTGCTAACTACCGACCCGTCTCAAACCTCCCCTTTATCTCCAAATTACTGGAACGCCTGGTCTACTCCCGGCTTACTCGCTTTCTCTCTGACAACTCACTCCTCGACCCCCTCCAGTCTGGTTTCCGCTCTCTACACTCGACCGAAACTGCCCTTACAAAAGTAACAAATGACCTGATGACTGCAAAGTCGAGAGGATATTACTCTCTACTAATCCTCCTTGACCTGTCTGCTGCATTTGACACGGTCGACCATAATCTCCTTCTCACTATGCTCCACTCTATTGGTCTAAAGGATACTGCTCTCTCCTGGTTCTCCTCCTACCTCTCTGACCGCTCTTTCAGTGTTTCCTTTGCTGGTTCTATCTCTGCTCCACTTCCTCTCGCTGTCGGGGTACCCCAGGGCTCGGTCCTTGGTCCCCTTCTTTTCTCTATCTACACTGCCCCAATTGGACAAACCATCCACAGATTCGGCCTCCAATACCATCTCTATGCTGATGACACCCAACTATACACCTCCTCTCGTGAAATCTCTGGACCATTCCTCCAAAATATCACCGACTGTCTGTCTGCTGTCTCTAACACTATGTCCTCCCTTTTTCTCAAACTAAACCTCTCTAAAACTGACCTCCTTGTCTTTCCACCTTCTAACCGACCTCCCCTCAACATCTCCATTCCAGTGTCTGGCACCATCATAACCCCCCGACGGCATGCCCGATGCCTTGGCGTCACACTGGACTCTGACCTCTCCTTTGCCCCCCATATCCAATCTCTGGCCCAAACATGCCACATGCACCTCAGAAATATTGCTAAAATACGTCCGTTCCTAACCACGGACACGCTAAAGACGCTTGTGGTTGCGCTCATCCACTCCCGGCTTGACTACTGCAACTCGCTACTCATTGGCCTCCCCCGCACTAGACTCGCTCCGCTCCAATCCATACTAAATGCAGCAGCTAGACTCATTTTTCTATCCAGTCGTTATCCAGACGCCTCTGCATTATGCCAGTCGCTGCATTGGCTGCCCATCCACTGCAGAACTAAATTTAAACTCCTCTACCTCACTCACAAAGCTCTGCATGGTGCTGCGCCACCATACATCGCCTCCCTACTGTCAGTACACCACCCAGCCCGCTCACTCCGATCGGCTAACACCCTCAGACTAAACACCCCTGTAATACGAACCTCTCATGCTCGCCTACAGGACTTCACTAGAGCAGCACCCATCCTCTGGAATGCTCTACCCCAAGGCATCCGGACAATTCCCGATGCACGAAATTTCAGACGTGCCTTAAAAACGCACCTCTTCAGGGAAGCATACCAAATCTCCTGACCTAGTCCCTCGCCCCTCCCTATGGTGCTCCACCCTGTTTGCCTTCTGATAAATGATCTGTACATAATATTTCCTATTGCCTGTGTTCCCCACCCCCTGCACCTCCTGTACCACCCTCAACCCATTTGTGTCTAACCCAATGTACCTTATATTGTAATTGTTGTATTGTTTTGCATTTATCCATGCCTGAAAGCGCTGCGGAATAAGTTGGCGCTATACAAATAAAGATTATTATTATTATTATTATTATCTATCTATCTATCTATCTATCTCCTATATCTATCTATCTCCTATCTCTCTATCTATTTATCTATCTATCTATCTATCCATCTATCTCCTATATCTATCTATCTATCTATCTATTTATCTATCTATTTATCTATCTCATCTATCTATCTATCTATTTATCTATCTATTTATCTATCTCATATCTATCTATCTATCTATCTATCTATCTATCTATCTATCTCTCTCTCTCTCTCTCTCTCTCTCTCTATCTATCTATCTCATATCTATCAATGTGACGTGGGTGCTAGCAAGCACAAGGAGGTCCATGCTTAGCGGCTCCCGCGCTAAGGAGTTCCGGTGCCCAGCGGCTACTCCTGCATTCATCTGAAACATCGAAGCATTGGGGTGAAAGGGTTGGATAAGAAGGCCACATCATCTAATTTCAAAGGTTTACGATTCCCCTTTGCAGGGAAGATCAGTAAAAAATAGTGACAAAGTATTTACCCAGAATGTTGTTTTATCAGGAAATATTTTTATTACGTTCTCTAACAATAAAAAAAAAAGACTACTGCAGCTTAGGGAAGGTCCTGCCATTATCTACAAAAGTAGGCCAGTGGGGCAACATGCAAAGGGACCTTCTTGTTGGTTTGTCCTGGATATTTTGTGCATTTGAAATAGCTGATGCCTTTGCATTACAACTATTATTCCTAATTCCACTAAGAAAATTGTAGTCATTGTCCGGGGACAAGAACTTTGCCCATAAGTGGATGTGTTTTTTATTACAGTCACCGTCCTAGGACAGGCTATCTACTAGTATCTATATATCTCTCTAGAGGGTAGGCCACTATTATGAAAGCTTTCTAAAAGAAATCCTGTCTTTGATGCCCATAGCAACCAATCACAGCACACAATATACTGCTGAGGTAAAATGAAAGCTGTGCTGTGATTGGTTGCTATGGGCAAGAAAAAAAATTATTTTAGACACATTTCGTTCGAGTGTGTTGTTGGGCTAATTTTCCATGGCCTGCCATCTATCTATCTATCCTATCTATCTATCTATCTATCTATCTATCTATCTATCTATCTATCTATCTATTTATCTCTCCTATCTATCTATCTGTCATCTATCTATCTCTATCTATCTATCTATCTATCTATCTATCTATCTATCTATCTATCTATTTATCTCTCCTATCTATCTATCTGTCATCTATCTATATCTATCTATCTATCTATCTATCTATCTATCTATCTATCTATCTATCTATTTATCTCTCCTATCTATCTATCTATCTATCTATCTCTATCTATCTATCTATCTATCTATCTATCTCTCTATCTATCTCATATCTATCTATCTATCTATCTCTCTATCTATCACCTATCTATCTATCTATCTATCTCCTATCTATCTATCTATCTATCTCATATCTATCTATTTATCTATCTGTTTGTTCATAATAGAACAGTATACAGTAGTAGAGATGAGCGAATATACTCGTTTCGAGTAATTACTCGATCGAGCACCGCGATTTTTGAGTACTTCCGAACTCGGGTGAAAAAATTCGGGGGGTGGGGGGAGGCGTGGCGGAGCGAGGGGTAGTAGCGGGGAACAGGGGGGAGCCGCTGCAACCCCCCCCCCCCCCCCACTCACCCACGGCGCCCCCCGAATCTTTTCGCCTGAGTACGGAAGTACTCGAAAATCGCGGCGCTCGGGCGAAAAAGGGGCGTGGCCGAGTAGGTTTGCTCATCTCTATACAGTACATTTCTGCTCAGAAGCATAGCTTAAAGCCCCTAGGCAGTAGAGCAAAATCTTTAACCAGGCTGTTCCAATTTTCAGGACAATTATACTAATAGTGCTTTAATACGTGGCAGTGGGCCCTTTGGGTCTCTGAGGTATCAGCCAGATTTGTCTGCTACCTCTGTACCCTTTAAAGTTACTGATCTGCTTCTGAAAGAAGAATATTCTGTATAGAGGTATATGTTATATACATATTTATATGTGATATGCACTAACGCCAACATGGACGTTTGGTGCACTGCTTTTATTGTTTTGTCCTGCAGCATGTAGCTACTTTATTTACATAGTGTGACTGCTGTCATTCACTTTGAATGGCCGTGTGTGCTACGCTAATGGTGTGAACGTGCCTCTATTACTCAGTACTGCGCTAACACGAGATGCATCAGCACTTGTTACAGTGGTACATCATATGTAATAGTACTTTCTACATGGATGTACAATTCTAATACAGATAACTCCTATACAGAAGCATATTTCAGATATTCAGATATAGGCTCATTTTTTATAGGCATGTGGTACTTTTCTCATTTAGCTATATTTCCTATAGAGCTTCTCTATATTTTATATACACTAGTCACTCAAAAAATGTCACCGAGGCAGCAATTCTTCAAAATAAATCTAAGAGTAGTCACTGGAGAAGAATTTTTTTTTTTAATTACTAACTTTATTAATGAAAATTTAAAATCAAAGTGGACAGAACAAAACATATATAGCTTATTGAGGTGTTAGGGAAAACCCTTCACTCTATAATCAAAACAAATCTTTTGTCAATGACCCCACTATCTAATGGATGTTTGGTGTCAAAGTCCCAAGTCCATGTTTAGAAAATGCATGGGATGACAACCTTCCATTGTTAATAAGATGCGGTCATTCAATTAAGTAGGGTTTAACCCTCTTCCTATTGATAAGCAAATTAGGGAGTTCCCCTCATTGGGGGCTCTGAGATAAACCAAAAATTTCAGATAGAGAATGAGGTATTGTGCGTGTTGCAAAAACACAAAACTGCACCACGATTAATCGCTGGTTTCTTCTTATCCATATACACACACAGCACCATTTAACCCTTTACCAACTGGACCTACATCATACACATGTACTGGTATTTCAATTGGAATAATATTTACTCTACCTTGAAGATACTAGTCTCTGGTCCTTATAGATGGTCCTCACTTCCATTTAACCCTTTTCCTACCTCTTTCATACCCTTATGGGAATAGTGGTGATTAATCGTGGTTACCACACATGAATAAAGGAATATATGAAATGAAGACCTAAGAGGTAAAAACACTGTGCTCCTAATCAAATCCCCCCTATTTTATTTTTGACGGAGGATTTTATTTGAGCCTTTAGGGTGCAGTTTTGTGTTTTTGCAACACGCAGAATACCTCATTCTCTATCTGGAATTTTTGGTTTATCTCGGAGCCCCCAATGAGGGGAACTCCCTAATTTGCTTATCAATAGGAAGAGGGTTAAACCCTACTTAATTGAATGACCGCATCTTATTAACAATGGAAGGTTGTCATCCCATGCATTTTCTAAACATGAACTTGGGACTTTGACACCAAACATCCTTTAGATAGTGGGGTCATTGACAAAAGATTTTGATTATAGAGTGAAGGGTTTTCCCTAACACCTCAATAAGCGATATATGTTTTGTTCTGTCCACTTTGATTTTAAATTTTCATTAATAAAGTGAGCAATTTAAAAAAAATAATTCTCCTCCAGTGACTACACTAGTCCCTCAACATGCAATATTAATGGGTTTTGAGACAAAGATTGTATGTTGAAAATACTGTGTGCTCAAACCATAAATCTATAGAAAGCTGGTAATAAGTTCGGAAACCTCCAAAATGTCACCCAAAAGCAATACAAAATGAAGAGTAAAAATATTAAGCAGATAACTAAAACAGATAAACCAAGTCCTTACATATATAAAAGTCATTAAGAGCTTCTGTGGAGGCTGTAAATAACTTCCTAGAGAAAAGGACTTCTTCAGGGCCTATTTGGCACATACAGTGCACCAGAATATGAAATAGAGCCGCCCTCACCTAGTGTCCAAAGGAGTAACTAGATAAAAATCATCATAAAACATATAGTAGTGCACTGTATTGTAAAAAGGCGCCACTAGACAGCCAATCAGTGCCAGCACTTTGGTAATACAGGGGTTTAATCGGTGATATAACCATGATGGCTAGATTTTCCAAAAAAGTGCACATGCCACAGAGTCAGGCGTTCATGACATTGTATGTTGAACATAGATTTCAGTTGCACTGACTCAGGAAAGATCATTATATGTTGAACATATTGTAACCTGACGCCATTGAACGTCGATCGATTGCTGTAGCTATAAAGTCCCTGTTACTCTACATCAGTGATGGCGAACGTTTTAGAGACCGAGTGCCCAAACTGCAACTCAAAACCCACTTAATTTATTGTAAAGTGCCAACATGTCAGGGGGCGGGGCTTATCACAACGTTTTACCTCCATCGTTCTTAAAAGGAAACGGCTGCTTCAGAATAGATCGGGTGCAGATTTTGACTTCTTTTGAATGCGGAAATGCTGTGAAATTTGCCACGGACATTTCTGCTGAGGACATTCTGCAGCATTTCCACCTCGTGTAAACATATCCCAGCGCTTATAGTTACCCCCCCCCAAAGCGGCTTTAGTGGTTATAGTGACCCCGCACAGGGGCCCCAGCAGTAATAGTGACCCCGCACAGGGGCCCCAGTCGTAATAGTGACACCACACAGTGGTCTCAGTGGTAATAGTGACATCCCACAGTGGCCCCAGTGGTAATAGTGAAATCCCACAGTGGCCCCCCAGTAGTAATAGTGACATCCCACAGTGGCCCCCCAGTAGAAATAGTGACATCCCACAGTGGCCCCTCAGTAGTAATAGTGACATCCTACAGTGGCCCCCCAGTAGTAATAGTGACATCCCACAGTGGCCCCCCAGTAGTAATAGTGACATCGTACAGTGGCCCCCCAGTAGTAATAGTGATATCCCACAGTGGCCCCCCAGTAGTAATAGTGACACCACACAGGCCCCCCAGTAGAAATAGTGACATCCTACAGTGGCCCCCCAGTAGTAATAGTGATATCCCACAGTGGCCCCCCAGTAGTAATAGTGACACCACACAGGCCCCCCAGTAGTAATAGTGACACCACACAGTGGTCTCAGTGGTAATAGTGACAACCCACAGTGGACCCAGTAGTAATAGTGACATCCCACAGCAGCCCCAGCGGTAATAGTGACACCCCACAGTGGTCCAAGTAGTAATAGTGACATCCCACAGTGGCCCCCCAGTAGTAATAGTGACACCCCACAGTGGTCCCCAGTAGTAATAGTGACATCCCACAGTAGCCAATAGTAATAGTGACATCCCACAGTGGCCCCCAATAGTAATAGCGACATCCCACAGTGGCCCCTGTAGTAATAGCACCACCCCCCCTGAGACCCAAATCCCCCCCCCACACACACACACACACACACACACATACACACACCTCCTCTGCTTGACGCTGTTGCTGTCACTGATCCCAGAAGCACACTGTGACGTGCTGCTGGACACCTCCTCCCTTCCTTGCTCTCGCGGAACCAAGTAGGAGACGTCAGATGAGAGGGGAGGAGGATCCCAGCTGCACACTGACATCACAGTGTGCGCCGGGATCAGCGCCTCTAGCAGTGCAGCTGAGTGCATACCAGCAGGGGAGCTGCGGCATCCCTGTCGGTATTTACTACTGTGGTGAGCGGCCGACGGCAGCGAGTGCCAGCTGGGAAGGCTCTGAGTGCCGTTTCTGGCACGCGTGCCATAGGTTCGCCACCACTGCTCTACATTATAGATTTTGGGCTGCAATAAGATTCTGCTATATCCCATTTTTGACACAATGTTTTGTGTTTTTATGCATTTGCAGATTTAGGTTCTGGAAAAGTATAAAATAGCAACCTTTTGGGATGTCAGGGCTACTAAAAAGGTATATGAGTAATAAATAAATAAACAAAGAAAGAAACATATAAATCAATACTCTTTTAAGTTACAGAATAAAACAGCAGGGCTGTAATATTAATCGTTCAGTCTCTACCTATAATATTTGCAGCAATATGCCAAACACTTGTAAGTAAGTAAACAGCTACAACGGTGCCACATAAAATGTCATCTTTACTTAAAATTTCAAAAGATTCTTAAAAATGACGTAGTTATAAAAATGAGTCATCGTCCCCAAGCTCATATATAACCAAATCAATTAAGAGTGAAGTGATGTCAATATGATATATAAAGTGAATTCAGTAAGTTGTTGCCAATGAAAGAATAATAGAGTTAACATACTGTCTGAATGTTACGAGACAGAAGAGGTCTTTAGATTTATGAAAGAGGACATCATTATGGCCGTTACTACGTCAGTGAATATACTTGATATATTACTCGGTATAATATAAATATTCGCCGCCAAGCAAATGCTTCTACTGATATTCAATGTGTACGTGTGCAGAAATTTGAAGGTTTTATCAGTTTACAAGGGTGTTGTGACACGTGCAGGTTTTTGTCATCTTTTTATGCAGCTTTTTAAGTCAAACTTGTGGGGTGTAAAAGGAGAGAAAGGTTAAAGCACTGAATCTACTTCGCCTCTTTTTGAATCCATTTTTCATTTTGGCTTGTGACAGAACTCCAAATAAGTATGTTTTTGATATCGAAAAGGGATTTTCACAACCTTTTTCGGTGTTTATGGTTTAGTGGCTTAGAGTTAACAGGGCCCCTCCATAGGTATGAAAGTATTTGTCTTGTGCATTTGTATTGTCAGTGACTTCTATGTGAGTGAATTTGATGTGTATTGCACCTCTGCAGCACTGAATGGGTTACTGTCTGGGTTATGTCTGGAAAATGTATCTTGTTGTGTGTCATGGGACCATGTCATATATATGTGATTGCAATGTGGAATGTGAGGGAGAGTCTAGTAGTCGATGCAAGTTAGTGAGTTGGTCTTGCAAGGGAGTATGGTGTCTAGCAGCAGTCTGGAGGAAGCAAGGAACTTTTATTGAGTAGCAGAGACTGTGCCTTTTCTTGTGAGGAGCCCCACAATGGAAGAGGCTGAGCGATCGCCTTATGTGTGTCCTGGGCCCAATTCATCCAGGCCTTCTTGCTATTAACATGAAGGACTGAGAGAGTCAGAGAAGCCGCCATGCATTACTAAGTGCCTTTTCCTTAAATGTGAGTGTTGACCGGTAGAGAGCTGGAGAGAGAGAGGAGTGTGGCCGGGAGCAAAACCCCCTCAGATAACTTGGACTGTGGACTCATCTGTCATCCTATCATTCCTCCCTGTCACACCACTAATTTGCCTGCACCAGTGTCCTGATGGCTTGTGTAACGTGTTGGACTGTTAACCTTTGGTACAAGTAAACGAGCACTGCCGGCCATTCCCAGTTTTTCTCTAAAACGTTTTCCCTGTGTGTGGACTACTTTATCCAACCATTCAAATTCACCGCAGAGGACGGAACTGTGGCATCACAAGTGACAAAATGGACTTAAGGTAAACCACATCTTGGGTTACCCTGCAGTAACTTGGTCGGGTCCCATGCTACCACCAGGGGAGGCAATAGTAGAGCCTATGACAAGGCCTCGATCTACCCCGCTATCTCCTCAGCCGTGGGCCCACTCCTTGGACGCTGCAATGGCACATAAATTTTAATCTCATTGCAACCCTGCAAAAAAAAACTCCCTTTCTCCCCTTTTCTTTCCTTTCCCCTCCTTTCCTGCAGCATCTCTACAAGCTTCTCAAACCTGGGCGCCATGGTTGGGAATCCATGTCTTACAGTCCTACAAGTGGATTGTTGACTATTGGCCCTTGGTGTACATACACTGCTGCCATCAGCATTCTCACTGTCAGTAATCCAGCGCATGGCTGTTTCTTTTTGATTATCTATAAAGATTATGTATGCAATTGTCAAGTTAAAGGGGTTTCTGGGGAAATAGTTGATCTACTGGGGTCTATTGTTTGGGATCCCTGCTCATCAGGTGCCTACTTTCAGCACCACAACACACAGGGTAGAAAGCAGAAGCTACTACTTCAACCCCTGTGTAGTGGCCAGTGTTAGTTACTGTAGACACAACTCTCAGTAAAATCAATGAAAGTTGTGCTTGCAATTACCAGCACTGGCCACTACTGAAGGGTTGGAGCAGCATCTTCCATTTTGAACACCTGTGTATTCAGCTGATGGGCTGAGATACTGAGGGGAGATGGATTCCTGACTTTATATTGTTATTGAGCCACCTGGGACAGATGAGTAAATGGAGTGCACAACATATGTAGGCGGCCACAAGATTTGCCTGAGCATTATCAAGTTATGTGATAAGAACCTGGCCTATTTTATGCGGATTTTATAAATAACAGTTGTACATTTTTATACAAATATTAGGTTGCATGAATGCTGAGATATGTTTGTTGCTGCAATTGTTGCAACCAAAGCTTATTGTGCTTCACACTTAATTTATTTGTTGAAAGTGCTGACCTTGGTTATTTTGTTGCATGTGCATTTGTGTAGGAGTGGCAGCCTAAATGGGTCATGCACTCCATTTACTGTCCCAGCTATAGTAGACAGCCAAGTATGCAGCTTTCCCATCCATGTGGCAGCCTTATAGCTCAAAGAGACGTGTCTATACAGCTAGGAAGAGACCCATCAAGGACCAGACGGGTTGGCCCACATAGTTTGATCAAATTATGCACTACGAATAGAGTTGAGCGAACATACTCTGTCGAGCTTGATGCTTGTTCGAGTATTAGCGTACTCGATGGTGCTCATTACTCGAACGAGCATCAAGCCGAGCTTGACCCCCCCCCCCACCAGTTTTTGGCTCCTCCTCGCTGTGACGTGCCTGTTTTGGCCCCTCCCCGCGACGCATGCTGCCTCAACGGATGCTGCCACTTCCTTCTTTTTGATGCTCGACATAGGGGCTGGAGGTCCATAGTCCCACTGGTGGCTTGGCATCTATTCGTCTAATACCTCTGCGCTTTTGCGCAGTCTTTGGTGTGCTGAGGGACTCTATCTTGGATACTACGCGACGCAGCGCACGTCAATGGCCAATTTTTTGTCTGGCAGGCAGGGAAGAGAGAGATTACAGAGAGAGAGAGAGATTACAGATATATATATATATATATATAGAGAGAGAGAGAGAGAGAGAAGAAAGAGAGATAAGAGAGAGATAAGAGAGATAAGAAAGAGATATAAGAGATAGATGCTGGGGGGGGGGGGGGGGGACAGCACTGCTATTCCTGCAGAGAAACCCACATACAAAAATGCTCAAGTCTCCCATTAACGTCATTGGGGTTCGTTACTCGAGTAGAGTTCTCGAATTTTACGAAAAGCTCGACTCGAATAACGGGGACCCAAGCATTTGGGTGCTCGCTCAGCTCTAACTACGAAATATGCATTTTTTTTGCAGTTAGTATGAACAACAGTTGTGCATTATTATGCAGATATTAAGTGTGTGAGTGGTGAATTATGTGTTTATTACTATCCTGAGGATAGTTCAATAATATTAATATTTTCCTGGAAAACCCTTCAATGCAGCTGTAAAACAGAATCCAAAGTAATTCACGTTATCCCAGTCCAAGGTCAACAGTACCCCAGCTCATTTGTTTGCCTCAGAACAAAAAAATAGGCCATGAAATTCAGTATTTGTTACCAGATATATTGGCTAAGCAAATACTAGTTCCTAAATATGTTGCAAAAAAGGCAAACTGAAAGACAATGATGCTGCAGAGCCTAAACATGGTTAGCATCTAGGGTTTAAACAGATGGGCGTTTATTCCGTTCCGTTATGTGGCCATGAAAATCACACCCGCATAATAGAACAAAATGAAACCATTGACTTCAAGAAGCCCTCAAACTGTAAAATATGGGTTCCTAATGGTCAGTGCCATAAAAGGTTCAGACATTCTTCAATGGTACAGAGTTTCTAGCATACTTCAAAGTGCTAGGGTACAGCGTTTATCTACGATCATATTAGCCTCTATTCACACTGGTGTCTTTGCTTCTATGCATGACTTACAGTTTTGAAAGTCCCTTTTTTGAAGGTATCCCAGTAAGTCTTGATGTACCCCATTGGCTTACGATGGAAACTTCAAGCTTCCATTAACCCTTTCCAATTCAAGTTTGGATTCCGGGTTTCCTAAAAGGCTTTCTCTTTTTGCTGTTATAAATCTGTGTTATCTGCTGGCTAAAGCCAGTGTGTGTGCACCAGAGAGGCTCTGACAGTGGAGTGGCTGGTAATAGATGGTAAGAATATCCTGTCGGGCATCTTCTGACATTGGAGCTGTACAAGCTTCAATCAGAATGTAGGAAGACATGAGAGAGTGGATTGGAAAGGGTTAATGTTTCGGTACTTTTTGTCAAGAACAGTTCTGCAGACTATGCTCTGTTTCTATACAAAAATACAGAAAACAGAAAAGGAAGAATAATAATGTAAGCAGAGTCTTATCAGATATAATAGGTAATAGCCATAGAAAAATCATGTGACCAAGTGTATTTGCACTCGCATGTCCTATCTTTTGCAGGTGCAATTATTTAGTGCCTCTAAAAAACGGTAAGCATTGGTTCTAATAGATCCGATTTTTAAGCGCGCCTATTCATGCGCTAAAAAATCGCTCATCTTACCGCGGTCTAACAGTAACAAAGCAACACTACTGTGCTAATAACTACAAACATTTCTGCATGTGCCTAACCATACAGATTACAGAGCATGAGGCTCGTGGAATACCTGCAGCAATTCTGCAAGAACTCTGTCTTAATGGTGTGGATCTAGCGGCATTTTCAGGGCTCGGTCACACGGGTGCCGATCTGCCCGTGTCTCTGTACAATAAGACGGCCGCACTGCAGGTGCGGACGATTCTCCACTCCACCCGGAAGATAGAACACATTGCCGGCAATGGAGCCGGTCATGCAGAGAGTTGTCCACACACCGTGCGGCCAGCTTATCGAGCAGAAACACGGGCAGGAACAGCTGTGGATTTCAATCCTTGTATTTCAAGGGCTAAATCCTTCAATCCTTGTATTTCAAGGGTTGAATTCCACAACAAGAGGGCTCAGTCACACGGGCGCATCGGCACCCGTACACCGGCGCCGATGCGCCCGTGTGACTGAGCCGCTACTGCAGAAAGAAGACGGCCGTAACTGAAGACGGACATCTCTCTCCAGCGCTGATGAAAGAACACATGACCGTCAATGAAGCCGGTCACATGTTCTTTCCTCTACCTGCTACCTGCAGTAACACGGGCGCCGCTACACCCGTGTGACTGAGCCCTGATTGTGCAGAATAAGGGCTGAATCAGACGGGCATTTTTAGCTGCGCATGTTACTTGCATTTGCATTCCACATCTATATAGAACCAATGCTTTTCAATGTCAGAGCTTACATGTCCAATTTTTACCTGCGCCTAAAATTCGCACCTGCAAAAGATAGAACATACGGGTAGCAATGGACATGGTCACGTTTTTTTCTTTTACATGCGAATAAAGGCATTTAAAAATCGCCCGTCTGACTGAGCCCTAAACAGTCATACTGTGCAATTAAAATCCGCAGCATTTTATAAAAATGCTTCAAATTTGGCACGGAAATTCTCCGCACTATGTAAAGGGGATTTTTCCAATCGCCTCCACGTGGCTTGTACTGTAAATTCCACAGTGGATCCTGCATGTGTGAAGGTGACCTAACTGGCATTCCAGAACCGATCACCAACAGTCTGTGACACGCTAGGAAGTTATTATATCCCGAAACCTTGTAACACGGTTTATGAGAAGGATGAGAGAATAGAAGAATCCTATATATCCGATGCCAGTGTGTGCCAGCATGAGCAGACCGAGAGCCAAGTATAGTTAGGGGGCATTAATAAAAGCTTTTAAGACTGGGGCTCATTTCTGTTAGAGTTTCACATCCTTGGTATTTTCTTTTCATTTTTTTCCCTTCAGATGATTTCCATTGCTTACATCGCCGGCAGCTGTTATTTTGTATAAAAACCTGATACTGTATTTTATGTTTGCGTTTTTACGCCATCCTTTAGAAATAAAATCAATATATTATTGCTGCGAAGAATACATTAGATTGTGTTATTTGGCTTCTGCCTGTAATAGGCAGGGTAGCTACAGTTTTTCAAATTACTTTGTAGACTGTAAAGCATTTTAATGGACCATCATGAGAGATATCATGCTTAAAAAATGGAGGCAGGAAGCCTTGGAATCTCTGTAAAACATCTGAAAAGAACTCTCATGCCAATATATTAAAATGTACCTCCAGCTGCAAAATAATCAATTATTCAAGCTGCAAGCAATGTAAAACCTCTATCACACTGTGCTACGATTCTGCTACAATATAATATTATATGTTTTCTTAAGATGCCGCTTCCTCTTTATTCATCTGGTGCTCATCTTCTATTATTTACACATATGAAGTATGAGAACGTGTAAAATACTCATTAGATATCTGGCTATATGTGTTATGGTTTGTTATGGACTGGATTTAGGAATGCAGAATGAATTATATTTCAGTTGCTATGATAAGGATTGAGAAAAAAAAGTAATATAAATTGAAAAGCAAAGTCTACACAAAGGTGAACTTTGATGCTTCGGGGCTCCGATGCAAAATCTGTGCATCTTTTAAAGCTCTGGTTTCCTCATATGTTGTAAAGGGGCTCCCTTAGGCCACAGTCCTAGGTTCAACTTCAACTTCTGCATCAAATCAAAATGCTAAAGTGAATGAACCCCTGAATAAATAAATAATGCATAGAAATCTGTGTAGCCTTCAGGCTCTGTAGGGTTTTAGGAGGCGGCCCCTGTGCAATGGCTGAGGCTAGCAGTTGGCAACGCAGCGTCCAGGGGGTGTAACATAACCCCTTTGTGTTCCACTCTTGGATGCTGCATTGCCAAAGATGACAACTGCGATCATTAGCCATTGCACAGGGCTGTCTCCTACAATCCTACAGAGCCTGAATGCTACATATCTATGCATTATTTATTTATATAAGGGTTCATTCACTTTAGCGTTTTGATTTCCATTTTGAATGGATCCTATTATTTTAAAATGGAACGGATAGCAAAATGGAATAAAAAGGAAACAACTATTCTGGTTTTTTTATATGGATCCAGCGTTCCACATACAAAAATGCTCGAGTCTCCCATTGTAGTCAATGGGGTTCGTTACTAGAGTAGAGCTCTCGAATTTTCTGAAAAGCTCGACTCAAATAACGCGGACCTGGGTGCTTGCTCATCTCCATTCATAGAACAAAAAATCGTGCCATGCTCTATCATTCTGTGATATGCGATTTTGTTTTCATCCCCCATGTTTCCCTATGGAGCCCCCTTTTTGCGTTCCGATGCGATTTTAACATTTCAAAGTCCTATTGACTTTTGCAATAAAAAGTTGCACGTCTCCATTGCACGATCTTATAGCTGCGGCAGCGATGCGATACGAGATTATCCTAAAAAATAAAAGCATTGCTGACGCCCAATAATAGCGAGAACAAAGACGAGATTTTGCCGCGATTTACACGCAGCAAAATCGCAATCGCCTGTGTGAAACTAGAATAACAGTTTCCATCAGTTTTTTCCTGTTTGCTTCCGTTTCCATCTGCTTTTCACTGATTCATTTTTAGGCTTTTGTCTTTCTAACCTTCTGCGCATGTCCATTAAAAAAGGATCAGTTAAACAGATATCAAAAACCAAACGATTGTCTAAAATCTTTTTTTACTTTGATTTCGCTCCAATGACAAACCAGTTCGCAATCTAGATTTGTATTCCATCTGCAGATTCTGTATAATTGCTGTACACTGGCAAATAAGATGTGAGGTCATACACACTGCTTTACCTTATAAGACTTTGTAACTAGAGGTGAGCGAGCACCCAAATGCTCGGGTCCTTGTTATTCGAGTCGACGGGGAGGGGCCAAAACAGGCACGTCACAGCGGGGAGGAATCAAAAACTGGGGCAGGGTCGAACACAGCGTGTTGCTTGTTCGAGTAACGAGCACCATCCAGTATGCTAATACTTAAACGAGCATCAAGCTCGGCAGAGTATTTCGCTCAACTCTATTTGTAACCTTTATTTTGAATAATTCTAGAAAATTCAGTTCCCTCACCCACTAACTATAATGTAAAGGAAAAAAGGAATCCTTTGATTTCCGTTTTTTTAAACAGAAATAATAGCGCAGACTGCTGCAATATTGTTTGCGCTGGAAAAAAATGGAAATCAAACTGAATTGAACTAAACTGAGCATAACTGAAGCTGAGAAAATCCCATTGAAATCAATAGGACTTAAAATGGAAAGTTTTTTTCATTTTTTTTCTACTTTGCAGCTCCTCTTACTGAAATCAAAAACATTGATGTGAATGAGCCCTAAGTCATTTATATAGGCACTGGCGTAACTATAGAGAATGCAGGGGATGCGGTTGCACCCGGACCCAGGAGCCTTAGGGGGCCCATAAGGCTTCTCCTCTCCATATAGGGTGCCCAGTGCTATGAATAAAGCATTATAGTTGGGGGCCCTGTTACAGGTTTTGCATTGGGGCCCGGGAGCTTCAAGTTACACCTCTGTATATAGGGCATATACTGTATATATATATATAACACTGATTGTCATCACTTATATTAGGCCCTGTGCTCACGTGGGCTCATAAGCCAATTAATATTTGTTTTTGGAGTGTGGAAGGAAACCCACGTAAACACGGGGAGAATATATAAACTCCAAGCAGATGTTGCTCTTAGTCGAATTTGAACCCAGGACCCCAGTGCTAACTACTGAGCCTCCGTACTGGATGGAAGTCAATCAACAGATACTATAATTTTTAGCGGAACCTGCAGAACTGACAACTATAATGTGTGCGGACATATTCTGTAAATTATTTGTTTCCTTAAGTAAAAAGAATGTCTGTCTTGATGTTTTTCTGTCATTTTTGATTTTTATTACTTCTCAGAAAAAAAGTGGTGTCAGAGGTGTCCTGTAGTCCTGTGTAAGTGCATCCCCTCATTATCACCATGTTTGGGCAGATAATTAGCAGTCTACAGATGCAGCATTCACCAGCTTGATCACCTGCATACTATGCTAATAGCACAAGCTTACTGCTATATGTGTAGTGCGGCTGTTACCATTCACTTTGAATGGACGGCACTCTATACTATGGCCGTAGTTTGCAAAAGAGTGGTCATGGCGGTGAATGCCATATCTGTACATCTATACAGCCTCAACAGGTTTTTATGGGGCAGATTTATGCCAAAGTGTGTGCTTTTGGTATATATCTGGCAGGTTTATGTCTGAATGCCTTCTATTTTTTATATTACTTACTGATTGCTATGCTTTCCAAAATAACAAGAGACCATGGATATGGTTTTAAATTAAAAAAAGTGAATTCAAGTAAAAGAAAGTCATATTAAAACATCTGGGTAAATGTGCATACAGAATATACTTGCCACTATCTTGAAAAAGTAAAGTAAAAATAACTTCCTTAAAAAAGAAAAGAATCCCTCACAAGCATGCCAACTGCATGCTACTGTATACTACCTGCACCATCATTACAGAGGATTTCCAGGAGTAAGATACAGATGACTTATCTGGGCTGGCATTAGCACCTGGCAAACCTGGGCATATGTCGGGGTCTATCAAGCCTAGAGATGGGGGGGGGGCACTTAAGAAGAGGATTCATCTCTACCTTGTTCTTTGAGATCAATTATATCACCATCTTAAAGATGCAGATACAATTGACTATGACAGTGGCACTGCAGGAAGCTGGTGCACTTCCTGATCTGCCATTTTCTCTGTTATGTACATGGCACAATGATGCCATTGAGCCATCTGCAGTGTTCTGCATAATCCTTACCAGAAGACGCCAAAGCAGAAGCTGGAGGATACCATAGAAGTGTGATGGAAGTGAATGTATTTTATGTCATTGCTGAGGCACAATGGGACCTATGAATGAAAAAGAAGTCCCACTGTGACTATGTTGCTCAAGGGCTCATGTTAAACTGGAGCCGACACTGTGATAGGTCATCAATACAAGATCAGTGGGGTCTGTAGTTTAAAATTCCCACCGATCAGGTATTTGAAGTGCTCCTGGTGTTCAGTTCTGTGTCACCACCACTTCACCCCATAACCAACATAGCACCGGGCACTTCATAGCTGTGCCTATAGCAGCTCAATCCAATTCACTTGAATGGTACTGAGCAGCTCTTAGGCCATGTGATGTGCTGCCTCCTGCCAAAGTAGAGGCTGTGATGCTCGCCGAACTCTTAAAGCTGTAACAAGACAAGCAGCAACCATTGGCTATTTTATGCTGGTCGGTATACTGTATTCCTTCTATTGCTCATAGGCTATTGGAGGAGCCATGATGTATCAATTTTAATTTTGAACACTTTATTAGTGAATTGCGCTAGTACTCTGTTAAAGTTAACATATGCATTTCTTAAAGATCCATTACATCCCTTTTATGGTAATGATCAAAGATTTTAATCCAGCATAATCCTCTATTTAATTCCAGAAAATGAATTCTATTTTAGTGTTTTATTCTTATCAGGTGGATTTAGCTCCATTCAATTTTTTCCGCAACACAGATTTCAAATTGATAAAGATAACAAGTGTAGATTCTGACACGTATATCCCCATGGAATTTGCATTGTTGCATTGGAATCCGAGTATATATTCTTTTGTGCGAATGAGACCTAAGGGTAGCTTTACTCGGAACTATCCATCGAGCAAATGTAAGTAAAGGTTGTTCTGCACCAAAAGGAGTGATAATTCATTCACTAGTTGCTTCACTTCAGCACACCTAAAAGTAGTCCCTGGTTAATTAATTATCGTCTGGTATAAAACGGTAATCATTTTTCGTTCATCGACTAGGCTATAAACTTTGCAGGGGGTGTACGCTTCAGCGACCACGAACATGAACAGCAATGGCTCTGTGTACAAGCACACAAATGGCAGTCATTCGTATACTAACAACTTGCTGTAGTGACTATCGCCAGTGACTATTCAAACGATAGTCGCCACCCAAAGAAGGCTTCACAGGTCATAAAAATGAGCCACAAATGAATTCACCACAAAACCTGCATGTCTTACATCAAAAGCTACTTGAAAGATGTGTGAATCCACTATGAAACCTCATATATAAAGCTTTGATCCTTTAATGAACATAATTCTAATACAATTAAAGATACAGTAACTCATAGTAACATAGTATGCTAGTCTGAAAAAAGACAAATGTCCATCCAGTTCAGCCTGTTTCCACCGCCCCCTTGTTGATCCAGAGGAAGGGGGAAAAAAACAATGAGGCAGGGGCCAATTTGTGCCTGTTCTTGTAGTAGCTTCCACAAACAAGGATAATTATGCTATACCTCATATACAAAGTAGAAGCAACAACATGTGGTGCTATTAGCCCAGTGATGTAATCACATCAGACTGAAGTATAGGTATAAAAATGAATGTGAGCAGCACCAATGTTCCAATCCTAAATGGATGCACAGTTGCACAGCCCAGTAATTCCAACCACTGTAGGTTAAAGCCAATAGTACTATATACTGTAAAGGTCAACCAACATCCATGGTTTAATGACCATTTTATGGATTCTAATACACGGATCACAAATGGTGGTTTATGCGTTGGAATCGATAAAATCAATACACTCTTTCTACCTCTAGACAAAATTATGTAACTATGCAAATGAGTATTTCATGTACATGTTCTTCACTTATACAACTGCTTATTGACTTTAGTGTTGTCACATAGTGAAAGACCATCGAGTCAAGAAGCCTGTGCTATTGATGACCATTACAATCTAAAGTACTGTACATGAATTGAAACCTAAGATTTGTTTGGCTCTTCAACAAAACTCCAACAGCACACAGCTTCAGGCCATTGTGATTGATATGAGCTGTTGCTTCCATGCTCAGCATCTGCCTAGTGAAACTGATAATAAATCCCTTTATAACCATGTCTAAATATTCTGTAATAATTTTGTAATTCAATGTAATTATATAATTACTTACAACATACAGGACCGTGTGTATTTACAACTGTATATAGCAGTCTGCAGTCTGTTAATGGACTCCTTACTTGGAGTTTGAAAAGTCCGAGAAGGGAGAAAAATAAAACCGTTCATACATATTTACGCTCCGTAACGGTGAGCGTAGTTGCGCATACAACCATGTGAAACCACCCTAACTCACACTTCTCTTCACATTGGGAGCTACGTGGTCTGTGATATCGTTGCACCTACTTTGTGGGTATGATTTAGAGGTCATCATCCAAGAATACTGAAGGTTCACTTCAGACACAACTAAATACTTGGGGCATTTTTTAGAGTTTAGTACATCATGCTGTATGCCATTATTTCTCAATTTCAGTCCCTCCAACAGGTTAGGTTTCCAAAATCTCCTTAGTAATGCACAGGTTATCTAATGACTGTCAGTGCATCAGGATTTTCCACACGTGTGCTCACTGTAGGATGTCCTGAACTCATGACCTGTTTGGGCTACTTTAGAAGTGGAGTAGAGAAACTGTGTCCTACATTATTCTTCATCACCATACGATTGCCACCCAATACTTGTACCAAGCAATCAGGCTATTTTTAAAACCTGTTTTCTCTGTAGAGTACTAATATGCACTGCGTGGTAGGGTCTTCTGGTGTCTCTTTGGTATCAGAGATCTTGCCTACTATATGTCTGGAGCTTGCACATTGGCTATTACTGTCCGGAATTAGGGTATCTCCATATATTTGATAATTATGTAATGATGGAATAAGCTTTGATATCTGACTTTGTCTGAAACCACTGAGACAGCAATACTTCCAATAACATCTGTTCTCCCCTCTATCAATGATAACTACAATCAAAGTGTGCCAAGATCACTTGGCCTAAAGGAACTGGAGTACAGCCTTGTGTTGTAAAGCAGGTTGCAGAATCAGTCTTAAAGGCTATGGATACCTACGCGCCCTTTTTTTCTATGAATAAATTTATTTTTATGCAAAAGTAGGTTTTGCAATGGGAATTAATTTAGAAATTTTAAAGGAGTGTTTCAGGGTAAATGCTATTGATGACCTATCTTCAGGATGGGTCACCAATAGTTGATTGGCTGGGGTCTGTTTTTGGAACCCCAGGCAATCAGCTGATTGTGCGCCTGCTAACAGAACCACAATTACACAGAGGTCGGAGCGGAAGCAACAGAAGTCTCTTCTGCAACCTCAGTGTAGTGGCCATTGCTTGTAACTACAAGCGTAGCTCTCATTAAAATCAACGTGAGCTGTGCCTACAGTTACAAGCACCACGGAGGTCAAAGCAGAGACTTCCGCTGCGTCCGCTTCGACCCGTGTGTAATTGCGGCACTATCAGTAAGCGCTCAATCAGCTGATCGGCCGGGGTCTCAAATAACAGATCCCAGACAGTCAACTTCTGATGACCTACCCTGAGGTTAGGTAATCAATAGTATTCTCCCAGAAAACTGCTTTAACTTTTTTCCTACTACACTTGTAGTGTACTGCTATGCACTAAAAGCTGGGGGACTGAATTTCTTGCAATATCAGTCAGTCAGTCATGGACCAATTGCAGCAGGTGAAGGGAGGATGTCACATATAAAAACATACAGCAAGGAAGGGGGAGGCTGAGGATGTATTGCAACCTTTTATTATAACATAACTGCTGAGTCTTATTATGTAATTCAGCTTAGATCTCTGGGTGGCCAACGCTCCTTTCAGCTTGTAATGACAAGCATTGACTACTGGGACATTGCTCCTGTCAGTGATGTGAGCTGCATCCGCCCAGGAACATTATAGTTTTCTTTACAGCTTTCTCTCTCACACCACCACTGTCATAGTCCTGCTCCTCTTCCTCTTCAGCCACCCGATCTTTGGGCATCAGACGCAGCAGAGAGAGCTTCCAAAAAAATATTTTAAGTTTCTAGATGAATCCAGTTTATATCACTGACAGCAGTTGGGTCCCAGCAGCCAACGATTGTCATTACAAATGGAATCATTAGTTATGTTATAATAAAAGGTTCCAGGACAACTTCATGCTCTCCCCTTCCTGGCTGGGGTATATTTTACACATAGCATCCCCTCACCGCTTCTGTAATTGGCCTGCGAACAACCCCCACCCAACTGTAGAACCCATCAGTCAGGCTAAGTGATGGATTTTTCAAGAAATTCAGTCCTCCAGCTTACAGTGTACAGCTGTACACTACAAGCATAGGGGGAATATGGCTAGAAAGATTTAATTAATACCAACTGCAAAAAATATTTTTGCATAAAAACATCTATTTAAAATGGTATGTGTAATCTTTAAACATTCTACAGTTTGCTCCAAAACGTATTACTTTTATTAATGATGAAGAAGAAGAATACAGCAAAGATACAATTAAAGCAGATTATTAATATTGTCGAACATCCTTATAACTGCTGAGAACATGCTGAGAGCGCAGATCAATAATCTCCATCATAAATTATTATTTTTTTGCCTTCTCCATCTGCTCACTAGATTGTCTCTAAAATATATATATATATATATATATATATATATATATATATATATATATATATATATATATATATATATAATGTATTTATTTATTTATCTTCTTCAATATAATAAAATGGAGCATCACTAATATCATGCTGTGCTAGCAAATAACATAATATATCATGTTATCATACAAAGCAACCTATAATAAGGGTGGAGAAAATATAAGTGCAACATCATATAGGGAATCACTGGGTGCACAGTGTGGTTGGTGTCTCATATGTCATGACTGTACTAGACTGTCTAGATATATATCAATGCTTCTGAGAACCTGAGTCATGAATATCTTCTTGGAATACTAGCCTGAAAGGATATTACATAGTCAGTATGTGGTTCCTAGGGCCAATCCAAATTAGGGGTGGAACCAACGCTACTGTAGATACCAGGGGTAGTAACCTCTAGTGAGAGAAGCCACGTAACATCCCACACCAGACACACTGATTCTTGCGCTGGCTTCCAAGAACGATCACAAGGTTGGTATTTGACTTCTTGACTACCTGGAGAACAAAGGCGGTTTTCTATTTCTCACTATACCCTATTATGAAATAAAAAATAAAATAAAAGCATATATATATATATCTATAATATATATGACAGGGATCACTATACACTAACACTGTATATATGTGAAGGAGCAAAGACGAAGAAAAGCATCCATACTTGGGTATCAGCTTAAAAAATCTGTACAAATTTGTGCAAACACATCTGTCTACATATCCCAAAAATGCCATTTGTAGTTGAAATTTTTCAGAAAAACCCTTTTTTTCTGTATTGGATTCATAGTTATTTGAATATTCAGTACAAGAATTGGTAACTCTAAGGTCCAGCGGGCAGCAAGATTTTGCGATTAGCGTTCACTACTCTGCTCCTTTATTGTAATTATTCAGCTGGTAATATATTTAGATATGTGACACATCATGGACGATAATATAACTTTTGGAATCTATGATATATAAATATATTGTTGGACTATTAATAAATCTCTCATAGAGATGAATGTAATGGGATTTTATGCATTATCCTTGTATTCTTACCACTTGGTGCATTTTGACTTGTGAATCGACTTATACCATGCACAGATTTCCTAACCCTTTGAGAACTTCTATATTTTTTTCGAACTTCTATATTTTTGCAAATATAGTGTAAATTTCATGAAAACAGAATTGATTAAAGGCTCTCGTTTAGGGCCTAGTCGTATCGATCTTTTTGCCTCATCTTCATGTACACATGGGCCTCAGTGACCATTACTATAACTATAACATAGAGTAAAATAATATCCATAGCAATAAAAACCAACTGCAGGTAATGCAAAACTTCATAGGAATTTCTCATAATGTATTCTTATTACAAGAATACGCCCATAGACTATTGAAGATATATGATTATTAATTATACATCGTCTATATATCCTATCATATCTGTTGGGTATATATAGTATTATAGTGATACTATGTAAATTATATTCGCATCGTAAGGCCCTAATCCCAGGCCAATCCTGCATATTTTAAATAATCTCCAGACCCTACAGTGCTTGCACCTCTCCAGATAACATATTTTATCAGGAAAGATGAAAATCAAAAGATAGGTTTTTCTTTTTTTCTGATTTCGATAGTTACTTAAACCTGCAGACATTTTTCATCAGTTTTAATGGAATGTTTCCATTGCTGAGAAATCATTAATCATAAAGAGATTTACTGAGAACCAGAAGACGAAGCAGAATCTAAATGGAACAATTTGTAACATTATAAGCTGCATCTATATATAATGGAAATGTGACATGATTGCATAATTCATTGGCATTAGGCCCTTAAGTGGCAATTTTGTCTTAGCAGATGGCTTTTCCAATGTTCCTCAAATGTGTTCGGGTTTCAGATATTGCATTTATACAATCAAATCTCGTTTTTCTTTTTATTTCAGCGCATTTGAGTTTACATTATTTTATAAATAATAAATCACCATTGGTTTACATTAAAATATATTTTATTTTTTTTCTGCGACATTTCACTTCAACATCAGTGTAGCGTGTATGTAATAATGTAACCTAATCCATAAAAAAAATATAACACTCTTACATTCTGCTTTTACGCAACACATTGGCAAAAATAAAACTGTACACTGATACTGTAGTCTGATGGCCAGATCTAATTCTGTTTTCCGCTTACAATCATATCATACTGTTGCTGAGGCCTATGTTATACATATATATAATAAATACAAAAAAAAATGCATAAATTTTAATTATTTAATTAATAATTGTTAAATTTTCCAAAAATCATGCACAAGTTGTCAACTGGGGGAGGGCAAAATGTTCTAATGGATGTGAAAAAGAGAAGCCACTGAAAAGGTTAGCTCTATTAATTAAGGCAATTTTTTTTTAGCAGGCTATGTTAAAAAGTGAAAAATATCCCAATTTTCCCTATAGTGGAAATCTGGCTGTTTCAGACATGTAGTGCATGTGGTTGAAATGTACTGAGCCTAATATCTCACCTCTATTCCAAAAGGTATTGATTTTTTTGTATTGCAATCAAGTGATATATATGTGGATATGATAATACAATAAATGCAATAAAGCATTGATAGATTAATAAACTAATTACATGTGTATGTGTATGTGTGTATATGTATATATGCATATATATATATATATATATATATATATATATATATATATATATATATATATATATATATATATATATATATATACACACACACACATATCAGTTATACAGCATATGTGTGTGTATATATATATATATATATATATATATATATATATATATATATATATATATATATATATATATATATATATATATATATATATATATATATATATTAGTGTAGCTGGCTAAGTCAAGTCAGAGTTTGCAGGTTCTGCTTACCTTTGGCACATCTATTCCTGACACTATTTACTTACATATTCCTGCACCCTGTATCTTTGTACAGTACTTCACCAGAATGTAAATAATCTCTGCTATTGGCGGTGCATATTTTATTCAAGTAAGGATTACTAATATATTACAGCATGCAGTACATCTCTTAAGAATTACATTCCCCCACTGCACTATTTCTTTCCAAGTCATAAAATGATTATTTTATGACATTTATCATGCATATTCCTGTAGGTCATGAATATAGAATACATTTATATGACCAAGAAAGAATTGAGAAGAGCAAGAGAACACACAGCTGATAATTCTCAGTCTTATCAAAGCAATTACTGGGCCACCCATAGTGAAATTAATGGGTTACAATGTACTCACAAAGATTTCCAATCGTTTTTTGGAGACTGATTTGCAATCTATGGTTAAAACAACATAAACAAGCTAGCAGTGCTCATTCATTAACCCTCTTCTATAGACAGGAGCTTTTTTTTTTCAGCACTCCTTGCAGAACTGACACTTCCAAGGGGACATTTACTACTTGTCAGAGAGAAGGGACGATCCCAATGACTGAGTGCTAAGGCAAAGGGTAATAAAGGTAGTGCAGAGATTAGGCCCAAGGCAAAGATACAGGCCACAGAGCAGGGGTTATTTTATTCCAGTAGGACTGGAGCTGACAGTATGTTAAGGCGTCACCTTGGTATATAGCAGAGCCGATATATAATTCATCCTCAATATCGAGTGCAAAATGAACTTACTAGCCGGCTTTAATAATCAGATGAATAAAAACATTAGTTAAACAAGTCAAGAAGAATAAACCATAGCAGGAGCCGAACGTAAAATAAGAAGGATCTGTGTATCATTCAGCTGTAGTTTAAAGGGGAGGATACAACACACTGCCCATTAAATGAAGCTACCAGCTGAAATAATAGCTTGAAAGAAGAGCCTTGGCATGCAATCATGGAAAATAGATGAAATAGCGCTACCTTGGCCAAACAGCGATCTGTGGTTGAGTTTTGCGCCTTGCAGCATGCTTGTTGCAGATACTCTCCTCAACTACGCGTATTCTTAAGCAATAACAACGTAATCCGTATTATCCACCCAAGAATACCCGTCACCGAAGAGAGCCACAAAGCAGCAGCAGCCGAATGGACAATAAATCCATAGAGAGAAGAGAAGAATCCAAACAGGTCCATAAACCAAGTCCAAAATGTCCTCTAGTCCAAGTCCTGAAAGAATAGCAGAGAGCCATGAAGTGTAGTAATGTACATGAAGATGTGCATCTAGACACACATACACACACCACAAGAGAGTTACGTGCAATGTACCTTGCCTCTCCTCACGTCTTCCTCTGTACTTGCAAAATAACCCTCTCTTGTACGGCCCCCCTCCCAAGCTCCAGGCTGTTCAATTGGTTGTCCAATGGACCTATAGATTCCTGCAACAGAATTGCATGCATATTTAAGTATAGCGGTACTGTGAGGAATTTACAAAGCAAGCCAGCTACATTATTCCACACGTATTTGCATGATTATATAACATGACATCATCATGGTTTAGCAGAGTATATAACAGCCATAGATAAACTTAGCATATTGTTTTTTTTTCTGCAGTCCGAGTTTGCAGTTGCACGCTATGAGATGCATATACTATACGGGAAGGGTACGATATGGTATAGCAATTGATAGTATTTGAAAAAAAAGTCAGGATTACAGTAGCTGTGCTGAATGCACAAGTGGATTACAGGCTATGTGAGTGTTATAAACCCAGATCATCCGCTGGAAACGTGATCTGTCTTGCTGAGCTTTGTTTTAAGATTTCATAGCGATAGTAGAGTTAGAGGAAGCCTAATGTAACACATCAAATAAGTGCTGTATCTGCACAGGCATTGGAGATATGTAGTATTGTAGATACGTGTACTCTTTATTCTATTTCTTGTGCATGCATTTGTTCTTAGAACACGTTGTCGGTAATCATTGATCAATGTCGGGTTTTATTGCTATACAGCATATATAGATATACACCCACAGATACACACATACATGTACACACACACACACACATACACACTGTTGATCTATATCTGTTTTATATCCAGGGTTCAGATACATTTAACATTAACATTTCATTTTCTTTCAAAAAAACAAAGCCGCAATGTAACTTAGATCAACATAATATGCATAAGGTGAGTTTGGCTTGTATATAGCTATATAAAGAAATATCCTCTCCAAGCTCTGTGGGATAACTTTACATAGAGTGGGGAAAGTGAGTGACTATTCCCAGGTTGTCTAGATCTGAGTGCCGACAATACCAACATGGTTGGAAGCTTCAGCACCAGCTCATGGCCAGCTCCCTTTTGGTGGCTTCAGCCAAATATTACAGCAGTTGGCTGGTGAAGACACTCATTCCACTTCTGTAAGCAAAAGCTTAGTGTGGGGCGAGGAAAATAATCTCCCTAGCAATTACTGTGCCCTGAAAATTGTTCTTGACATACTAACACAATTTTGGATCAGATCCCTCTGGCTTTGTGGAGTTTCGCACCTCCCGTCTTCCTCCAGAAATGGTGAAGTGTGCCTCAGGGAAAGTCAGTATATCTCTTGGGCAGCCGCTCCTTTAGAACTAGTTGTATGTATCATCTCAATTCTCCAGTTCTATAGCGAAGCAAAGCAAAACCACCACCAATCCAGGAATAGGAAAATACAACTAAAAAGGTAAGTCATCAAGTAAAGAACATTACATGGGTGCCCCACCTTTTTCAATGTTCCCCTTACAGAAAAAGAGAGCTTACTCTTACATGGGCATTGACTCAATGAATCTACTCCATCTAAGGCACTGACTCACCCTGCACCCCCTAAGTAGCAATATTGCTTGCAATGTATTCCCATGCCCAACTTCTCTCCTGATAGATTGATATAGAGTATCTTGGCTGTTGCTGATAAAAGCAGGGATGCAGTTGTGAAGCTGGTCTGCTGACCGTCATTGTTATGTGAGGAAGACTCATGCTGCCTGAGCATCATATGAGATATCGTTGGGCTGCTGTGTTGCTTTACTTGAAGCTATAATCTTCAATGGTTTTGCAAAAACAATACGTGTGGAATACTGTAAGAAGGTTTAAAATCCACAAAAAAATGAAATGGAAATCATCTTTGTGTGAGCACAGGGAAAAGTCGTCACAATTACAGCATGATCTCAACAAGAGAGAAGAGAAGGAAAATATTGATCTTCTTTGATGACACATCCTGGAAATAGACATTGTATAGGAATACAGCAGTAAGATAATAGGTCATGCCTTTTATGAAACCATTGCTTACCGTGTAGTATCCAAGACTGTGTGTGAGAGCTCTTGCTGACTCTTAAGATGTAGCTGATCCTTGCGTTGTGTGTTGAGAGCTGCTTTCTCCTTTAGGAACCTGAAATGGGTGGAAGCAGCTTTTTCTCTTGATGATAAACCTGAAAGTCAGTGATCATGAGAATATCCTGCAGAAAGTCCCCAGATGCATTCGCTCAGTACCCGACTGCTGCCTTACAGTCTTCAGCCAGCGCCCTCAGCTCCAGGAAAGAGAAAAAAGCAGCACTAGCGATCACATCGATCTGATCTGCACCATCTGCCTGCTGCCACTACACCCCAACCTCCACATCTGAACACGTAAAACCCTGACAGCTCCCAGCACAGGGCTGCAAAGAGTTCATTTTTCCAGCAGCTCCTAATTGGTTCTGGGCAGCATACAGTTACACCAGCTAATGTTAACCATTCAGTAGTGGATCCAGAACATGCTAATGGTGGATTAATTGAGGAAGATCTGACGTGCAAGCTTCCTAGCCTCTTATTCATTACTTCCCTATGGGAAAGGACCAATGCCTTGTGGGACTATAGGAACATGTAGTTAAAATAAGAGAAGAGAGAGAGAGGGAGAGACAGAGAGAAAGAAAATGGCTCTGAATACACAGATGTAGACCAAAACCGTTTAGCAGAATAAGAAGACTGACAGGTTTATCCCGAGGGCTACTCTGGTGCCATCACATGCAAAACAGGATCCTAATAACCGTAATAATGATATTAAAGATAGTAGAAATGATTAAATATATTTTGATATGCATTACAATGCATGGGAAGCTTTCTGTGCACATGTATGTACAGTAGCTTTGTACTGAACCAAGACAAAATGGACTTATACAGTAGTATGCAGATGTAATTATACTTTCTGATATAAAAGCAATGCATGTATACATTGTATGGTTGGGAAGAAGTGGGTATTTAGGTATAAAAACAATAGGTGACACTCAATAATAAAGATAAACTAAAGAAAAGTTAATAGGTTTCAGTGTCAATGTAGTCTATATGAAGTACAGTAGGCGACTCAACTCCACAATGAAATCAATTTATGCACTACAGTAGCTGTGGGGAGTCAGTGCGCTGTCCACAGTTGTGGTGCTGAAAAGGATCTAGGAGCATGTAACCCAGAAGGAGCTGTCCACGTAGCAAGTGTTAGTTATAACACGTTTATTAGCTTAATCCTGTACCCTAAGAACGTTAGAGAACTCTAAACAAAGATGACAACCTGGCTATTAATTAATGAATTAGACTACTCCCAATTAGTGTATTCATTTCTTTAGAACACTGCAAGGAAATTTACAGTTATCATCTAAATATATATTTTCCCCCCTGTATCAGGAAACAAACCCAGAGGACAAATCAAACAGTTTATCAGATCTTTTGTTTCAATATACAGTAATTAAGAGCCTTTGCTTTTACCTACAGTATATCACATTCCTGGGCTGAAGGCAAGTTATGATGTGTGCTCATGTGTTATTTGTGTTAAGCTACTGCCCTCTACAGTCCAAAATAATGGCAAGGAATACAGATTTTCCCCGTGAAAGAGAAAAAAAAATCTATCTATCTATCTATCTATCTATCTATCTATCTATCTATCTATCCTACCTATGTTCCTTTAATTAAGAATTACAATTAAAAAAGCAATAGTGTGACCCACTATGACAGAATTTATATACATCCATTCAGTCAATGGTAACTGCTTTGGCTTATTGACCTGTGATCTTCATTTATCGAGCATACAGGGATGTTCCTGCCATGAGGTGAGGTGGGAATGTTACTGCAGTCAGTGCCCCCACCCCACTCCCACACACATCTGTTGGATAAGGAGGGTGCATTTTGGTAACTTAACAGTCCATCTCTCCATTTTCTCAGCTTTAATTTGGGCAGAGGGCACCATTTCACAATGAAAAGAACTTAAGTACCTCAATGTGCATGAGAATATGAAAGTGCCCCAGTACTAACATAATGCCCATCTTCTATTTTGTCATGCACACCATATAAGGGATTTTCAGTTACAGTTCACCTATGAGCAACTGTCTTGTACTGAAGATTATATGCAGCAATTATGTATTTCCCTTTGCACTACTGTATTGCAGAGTGTTATAGTTAAATTGTTACAATGCGAAAACAGCGATTGTATTCACTCTTACACAATGGAAGCTGCTTGCTCTGTGTCATATGTAAATAGAAAGTTAAAAGCCATTTTGCTTTTAGAGATAATGCAGCTTACCACCCACACAGCTCTATCTTTATACAATCTTCAGCAGTGATTTAAATCAATCACTCGACTTATTGTTATCTTTACTTTCCCCAAAAGAAATTTTTACCGTTATTTAAACATGAAGTAAAGCTTAAAAGACTTAACTCCTTCATTACCTATTACACTTTTACTGAATCTTGCTAAATTAAATATATTCAAAGGCTACATGCACTCTGCTCTGTAATATGGCATATTACAGAGCATGCCATGAATTTCGATATGTATTTCATAAGGAAAAAGCTCTACATACCTCTATGCAAAATTGGAAGCACACAGAGGTACAGTATGGTCCCACAGAGTTCTTTGCATGCTGTATCACATATCTCTACTACATATTGCTCTAATACAGGTGCGTGCACAGCTGCCTAAGCTATGGTAAGGCCACATGGCAGGGTTTGAAGGGCTTACAAAATCCCTGTCTTAAATACTTTACATCTTCTAAGGGCTTAAACAGACAAGTGTATTTTTGCTAATTTTTGCATGCGGGAAAGTCCCGCCCGCAAAACACGGAAAATAGAACCCATTGATTTGAATGTGTTCATTCTCATTTCTGTTTTTTGGACCAGTTGTTTTCGCAGGCACAAAAAGATAGGACCTGCTCTATCTTGTGCATGTTTGCGCACCAAAAAGCTCCATAGAGGTCTATGGGAAGTGCGCAAATACGCACATCTGCATGCATAATTATGTGCTAAATGCTGTACATAGGCATGATCACTGGCACTGCATTAGGCGAAGTCGCTATTTAATTTAGGGTGGGGTGATTCCTCCACCCGTGTAAATGAGCGGTGCCTGTGCAAATAAGGAATGTCAATTAGTGATTGTTTAAATCTTTGACATGGGCCAAGAATCAGTTCACACAGGGAGATAAATAGATAACCGTAAGGTATTTTTGTGTCTGCTAAAAATCGACAATCACCCAACAAATGAGCATTTGTTCATTCATTGGCTGATTGTTGCCCTTTTTGCACAGCCCAACAATCAGGCAAATATTCATGCGCAATAATTGGTCATGAAAAGGCCTAAAAATGAAATCTCAATGTCCTTGTACAAGTCTACATGTGCTTTCTTATCTTTTAGCTCATCCACCACATTAAGAATTCATGTTGTATAGATTTGACTATAGAGCATATGTATTGCCTTGTGAGCTCATACTATTGCACATTTCTATATGTCTTTACTTTTACACCACTGCACACAAAGGTTTATCATGGCATTTGCCACTATATGCCGTACAGAACCAGGTCCATAACACAGATGGAGGCTATTTTCACAAAGCAGTATTTAGTCAATGCTTTTGGCTTACGAATACTGGTACACGCTGGTGACTCCATAGACTCCTATAGACGTCTATGTGAGCTGTCCGGCAACGGGAGGGGAGGAAATTTAACAGTGGGTAGTGCTATTAAACAATGACAGGTGCCTCTAGTGAGGCATTTCAAGTCATTAAAGTTGTTTTGCCAATCAAGGGATTTCGGGGCTGCGGCATCAGTGCACTGTAAGACACTGCAGCCAGCCGTTAAAAATTTTGACTTGGTTGCAGCTATTCTTCATTCACGTGATGTTAAGCTCCAATAGCCGCGATTTTTTTAGCATGGCTATTGAAGTGTTAAAATAATATTCATGTGAAAGAGGCCTAAGGGTGGCTTTAGTCAGGATGATTGTTGGGCGCTTAAGAGCCCAACAGCCATTCCAATGACTATCGCTCCTGTCCTCTCACACAGAAGCAAGAGTCAATCAGTTAATGGATGCAAAGCACACTGCATATTTCTTCTAGCTGCCAACTTCTATTCACTGCAAACAGGCAGTTGTTCAGAGATGACTGACTGCCTGTTTATACTGAGTGAAAAGTCATTTACTAGTCCTGTTTCAGTGAGCTGAAATGGAATGACTAGGAACTACAAAGCAAGTTCTCGCTCAGTACTCTGTTGGGAGTCATGTTTACACAGGCAGATAATCTCTTAATCGCTCATTTAAGCAATTTTGTGAGTAAGTGCAAAGCACTTTAAGACTCAGTTAACACTGTGGTTCTGTGGCTGCTCAGCTCTTCCATTCTAGTGTTTCGTATGGATCACCAAAAATTGCATCCCGATGGAACCATAGACCATAGTCTTTCATTACTAAACTGGAGACCAAAGATACAAGCATTGGTCTCCTTTAAGCAGGTTTCCATTCATTTCCGGCATTTTGGTCAGACAGAATGAAGTTTTAATCTATGTTTTAGTAATGAAAGCCTGGTTCCATCCAGGGTCACATTTAGATGCTGTTTTTGGCAACCTAGACAAAACCCCAGGATGGATGGAAAAGTTGAGCAGGCACTATAGTGCAGTGTGAACCCAGCCTAAAGGTCTTTTATACGCTAGACAATTGTCGGCCTTTAAAGAGCCTGACAGTTGTCTTAGCAATAATCTCTTATGTTTTTACATAGGAACAATGACCATAGAGTGAATGGAGGAGGAGCACACGAGAGATTGCCCCAGCACCCACTTCCATTCACTGTAAACAGGCAGTTGTTCATAGATGAATGACTGCCTGTTTACACTGGCCGATTGTTGATTGAGTTTTATGCCTGCTGAAACTGACAGCCAGGACTAGTACCATTTATTAATATATGTCAGCCATCCTTCTACTTTACGATGACTCCATCAGATCTCCACATCCATCAGTTGAAGCTTCTATGTATTTGGGCTGTTGAATAAACACACAGACAGTGCTATGCAAAATATTTATTACGGCTTCTGACACAATTTACAAAACAAAACATGTTTTAATAATATATATTTAAATAGTAAACAGACACAATAAACAAAAATGCCTTATCTGCCTATATATAGAGTGGTGTAGCAGAGCTGTATTGTTCATAGGTTGAACTTGTTTCCATGTATTGCGATGACTAGCTGTGCCTGCTGCATTGACAAATTTAGCTCTGCTGCATATATGTGCATGGTGTGCCACAAGAATTCTAAGTTTCTAGGTCTATGAAAGAAAAGAAAACACATTACATAACACACTTCAGACAGACATTGAATCATACGTCCCCTCAACCATTTAATAATCCAAATACCAGAAGTTGTTCATGCTGCATGCTAGATTTGTTTTATTCCAGTTTAAAAAGTACATATTTTTTATTATCTGTGGTTATTGCAGGAGAACAATTTGGGGAAAAAAAGGTTTATTTCCTTTTTATCAACATTTATACGGAGTGAAGGCGCCCCCTGCCGGTCATACATTCAGACATGCATTGTCTAATCTGGTGAAGACACAGAGCATCTGAGGATGAAGCAAAGTCTCCCTTTCCACCTGTTTGGAGAGAGAAAGAAAATGATGAAAGCAATATCAGTAAATTAATATTGTCTATAGCTCCACTATGTAGTTATGTTTTTGCTTTATCGCTTTGCCTTTTTTGGTCTCTATTGGGCTTTTCAAGCTCTGATTAATTGTCGTCTGTGAAAATAGGGACTTATGAAGGCAGGATTCAGACAAAGCTACAAGAAAGGACAGCCTTCTATTACAAGACTATATGAATAGCAGCGAGCAGATGCTTCATCATTGTTCTTGGCTATACAGCTAACCACCATAGTTCTATGGACATAGTGAATGTACACTGTTCAAATGCTGGGTGTGAAGGCAAAGTGAGATATTTTTATACTTTTCACAAACCTATTTCTGGTCACTTTCCCCCGTCTGCATTATTTCTAGTGGCTGCTGGAAGTAGTAATTACTCCTTAATTATATTCCAACAACCCTATTCGTGGCCGTCAATAAAAAATTATAGAGTCTGCCTTCTATCTGAAAATGAGCTTAACCTTGAGAGACAGCATCTCATTGGATTTGCTTGTGAATAAAAGATATTAGAAGCTGCCTGATGTACCATTTTAACAACCTTGAGGCACAGATGTGGTTGCATTGTGCATATACAATAATGCGCTCAATGTTATTAACAGAGAATCCACAATAAAAGAAATATGAGGGAATAAACAAGGGGAAATGCTAATGAAGAAATGCATGCAGATTCACCAGGTGTACTGCTTTGCCAATGAAAATTTAAAGGGAATGTGTCATCAGAAAATGACCTGTTGTATAAGTCATGTTTTTTATGTTGAAAATATTTTTTAAGCCATTTTCATGATGTTTTTTTTTTAAATTCTGTCATGACTTGTATTTAAAAAATACTTAAAATTCTGCATTGGTCACACTGACCAGAGAGAATAATATTAGTCTGAAACTTCCTGATTAGAGATGAGCGAGTATACTCGCTATGGCACATTACTCGAGCGAGTAGTGCCTTAGCCGAGTATCTCCCCGCTCGTCTCTAAAGATTCGGGGGCCGGCGGGGGCGTGGAGCGGCGGGGAGATACCCTCTAACCCCCCGGCTCCCCGCCGCAACTCACCTGTCACCCGCGCCGGTCCCCAAATCTTTAGAGACGAGCGGGGAGATGCTCGGCTAAGGCACTACTCGCTCGAGTTATGTGCCTTAGCGAGTATACTCGCTCATCTCTATTCCTGATCCGTAGAGAAAGCTTTGTAGCAGTCATCTCACTAACGCCACAAGTAGGATTACACTGAAAGGTTAACACTATAAAGGTAAGCACTATATCTTAATATGGGTGTCATTTATTAAAAAAACAATAGCATACTTAAATAGGAGGGCATGGATGTGCTACAGGATGGTATGATACATGGGCCCCTGGGGCTCTGCAACATGGATTTCAATTTAGTGCTGTGGCCCCTGTAAGAGATAGAGAGTAGAACCCAGTTTACATGTTGAAGAGTACATGTGAGAAGCAGAAATCAGCTTTTTCCATATCTTTATGTCCCATGGGACCAATGCTATGACTGAAATAAGGGAAACTTATTTGAAATGGCCTCCTTCTGCTATGTTACATACATGGAGCCATTTGATAGTGCAGTCCAGAGCTTATACTATCATTGCAGGACTGTTTTAGGCCACTCACACTGGCGCTTATTACTGCAATTAGCATGACATTTAGAATGCTGCGCTAATCACAGTACAATGCTCCCATTGATTTAAATGGGGCCTTGCAGACCTGTGCTCAAACATGGTGTTTTTAGCGCCATGATTTTCTAGTGCTGTGTGCTCTATTTTTGTGCGTTTCAGAGCTGTTGGACCTGTGCTCATTCTAGGGACTCTCAACGTGGATCGGTACCTCTTGCAGCCAATGGTGGATGACTTTCTGGATGATCTGCTTCTATCGTACCAGAAAGAGCTCACTTAGAGTACACTTTCCTTACTTCAGTCATAGTAGAAGTCCCATGGGACTTAGGCCTCGTTCAGACAAGCATGTATTTGTGCGCCCCTATGTGTGTACATAACCACTCATCTATTAGAACTATTGGTTTCTAATGGTGAGTTTACATGTCCATCTTTTACAGGCATGCAAATTCGCACACCTGCAAAAGATAGGACATCCGCGCGCCGGGAAGATCCATGCTGTGCGTAAATATTCCCTGCAGAGAGTCCCCTCATCACTGAATACTGTGACAGCACTGTCACAGTGTTCAGTAATGATGGCACTCCCCGGGGAGAGTAAAGAATCCCCTGCCACAGCTGTCTCAGCTGTGGCAGAGGATCGCAATGTTTTTCAATTGCTTTTAATAGGGTCGCTACTGCTGAAAATCATCCATAGCTTGTATAAAGAGCTTCAGAGCAATGATGGGGACCAAGCGGCTAGACTCGCTGAGCCCCGATAGCGGTGGAGAGGTGAGTATATATATATTTTTATTTTTACACAAGCTAGGCATGATTTTCAGGGAAGGACTTATATTTCAAGCCCTTCCTCGAAAATAACTGTGGTTGGTTCCTGCAGCCCATTGCTTTCAATGGGGCCACCGGCAGCAGCGGTGGCAGTATTAAAAGCAATGGGTATGGAGCTTCTTTCACACGTTTTTTTGCACATCTGTGCAGTGCTGCATTTTGCGCAGCATGCATGCGTGTAAAACAATGCTTGTGTAAACGAGGCATTAAAGAGATATGAAAAGCAGCTTTGTGCTTCTCACATTTTAGTCTTTAACTTTGCAATCGAGTTTTAGTCTTTATCTTTTATAAGGGCCGCAATACAAAATTAAAATCCATGTTCCAGGCCCTACAGGGGCCCATGCACCATACTAACATGTGGTGCATCCATGCCTTCCTATTCAATTGTACTATTGTTATATCAATACAGGACACAGGTATTAACTACACCCTATATACAGACAACACAGGATCCACCATTCACAATTCGTGATTAGCTGTGACTATTGATACCCCTCCCTACACAATGACCTCTACACAGAACATGCCTTAAACAGTCTCCCATACAAGTCAATGGGTGCCCTCCTGTACATTGTGTGAATGGGCTATGAGGCTGCTATAAAGCATATCTCTAAATGATGTTAAAGGTAGTTCAGGCAAGATGGCCGCCCCATAGTCATGTACAGACAATAAAATAAAAAAAATCTACAATTGTAAACTATAAATATATTAGAAACATTGAAAAGATTTCACTTTCTGGTTTTAATTAATAAACAAATATAGATGGTACCTTCCCTTTAAATTGTATGTGACATCAACTACATATAATTAAAAACATCTTTTACACATTTCATGTTTTGTCACTCTTCATTTTTAATAACCAATGTCTAATATTTGACCCAAGGAGGAATTTGTAATCTATAATCTTCTCTTTTTGAACTCTACAGCATATTATTGGTCTGTGATAACATCACACTGTAAATACTCAAGTGAAGCTTTACCCCTCTTTCAATAGTCAACAAATGGAAAATCCAGTATCTTTGCTATATATCTTTATTCCCTTTATTCCTTTTTTAGTGTTGTCCCCTGGCTTCTACTCCGCCACATTAGGCATATAAAATGGCTAGTTGCGAGCCTAAAAGCAAGCTTTTGTATTTTGATCACTTAGGGCCGAGGCATAGGTGAAATGGCATGTGTACAGATCATGTATAGTGGCATAAGGAATCTGGTATGGTGACACAAGGAGGCGCTATAGAAACTGTATATGGTAATGTTAAGGCTTTTAATGGACTATCTCTGTAATATGGAATGTGACATTGTATGCCACAATTTTCTTTCTCATGGATTCCTTGTGAAATCATGAGAAAACATGTGACTGTGCCTTAGAAATTTACAGGTCCCTAAGGCACAGTATAGGCCCATACAGTAGCAGGTAATGGGCTCCATATGATGGATCCAGACAACATACCGGTAGTTTCAGAATGAGACCAGTGCAGGAGCTTGTATTGTTTTTATGTATTCCTATTTTTATTGCATGTTGTCTTATGCTATATAGGCTCAACTTATTACCATATAAATACCTAATAAAATTATTGGGTGTTCATAATTTAAGGAGATTATCTGGTACTTATATATTGATGAATTAGCCTTAGGATACTATTAAATCTATGGGTCCAACCCATGCCAATCAGCTGTTTGAATGGGCCATGGCTCTTGGGTAAGTGCTGCAGCCTTTTCTTCATGCTGTGAAGTCATGCTCATCAGTCACAGGGTCTTTTTGCAGCTTAGTCCCAATCAAGTGAATAGGATTGAGCTGCAGCAGTAGGCACTGCCAGTATGTAATGTATGGCCCCGTAACTGGTATAAAATGAAGAGGCCACATCAATTTAAAAGTCCAAGAAAACCCCTTTAAACACTTTAATTGCTTGAAACTTTGTAATAATAAGGCAATCAATGTTTTGAGCATAATGATTAGATCTGTCAGCGACAGCCTGCAGGTAGATGCTGAAGATTTTATTATATACTGCGCAAAGGAAATTGAAAACATAATAAAGCAAAAACCTAAAACTAGTGTATCTATATTACATTGGATCTGAATTTTAGATTTACTAAAGATATAACCCTTGTTAATAAAAGGCAGCACTTCACTAGACGTCTCTAATACATATTAGTAGTAATATTGGTAGTAGTAGTAATTAAAGTCTAATAACGTTATCATTGAAAGTGTTCTCTCCGGTTGCAGAAGGGATCTGATAACAGTTGGAGCTTCCACATTGACATCCACAATGGCAGAGAGCATGGACAAGAAGACACAGACTGTTGTGGGGGATTTGTCTTCTAACAGAGTGCATATGAGCAGTGGCACTGAGAAGAGACATCCCCATAGCAAAAATAGAAAAAATGCCAGTAGCACAGCCTAAACAGACAAATATGGTGAGGTGATGTTTAATGCACAGCCACTATGGTACCCGAATCAAAGCTCCAAGTAAACTATAGTAAAATCCAAATACATACTTTACTCCCTCATGGTATACAGTGAAGTTTCGACCTCTTAAGGTCCCCTTTTTTGCTTGAAAAAGACTCAGTTTACCAATCCTGAAGGATGGAAGGCTGAGTTGGCCTTGAGCTGGCTACCTGAACCAGGTGGGGATTGATCTTGCAACCTTCAGGTCGTGAGTGAGAGCTTAGGACTGAATTTCTGCTGCCTTAGCACTCTTCGCCACAAGAGGCTCTCAGCTGTGATATATATATATATATATATATATATATATATATATATATACACACATGCGTGATATGTGTGATATGTATACATTACCCATTGTCTCGGTCAAGCTGGTTACTAGTACAGGAAACAATTAGAGAGGTAGAACAGGAAGCATAGCTTAAGGTACCTTTATATGGGACTATTGCCCAGCACATAAGCGGCATCAGCCGTCCAACCGACTATCACTCTTTTGCTTTCACACAGGAATGATAGTCATTCAAGGAATAGAGCGCAGTGCGCTGGAGATCTGTTCCGGCCTCCTGTCTCAATTCACTGCCTAAGACAGTCGCTCATAGATAAATGATTGTCTGCTTACACGAGTCGATCATCGCTTGGTTTTTAAATGAGAAAACTCCAAGCGATTCCAACAAGTTAGTGGTTTCTCACTCAGTGACTTGTCAGTGGTTGCGTGTCAATGGGTCGACTATCTCCAAAATTTGCTGTTCCCAGAGATTATTGGGCAATAATCACCCTATGGAAAGGTACCTTAAGGTAGGTCTTCAGCTCTCAGTCCTGAAGCAACCCATCTTCCAACAGAGTAGGATTTCTTCTGTGTTTATTTATAGCCATTGCCAAAAGAAGACACACGTCCATCCAGTTCAGCCTATTATCCACCAATGTGCTACCTTAGAAGCTGTATGCACTTGGTGTTTGCTATTCAGCAGTACTCAGCCCATTGCTATTCCCATTCACCCACAATACTGTGTATTAAAATGATGCCAGTGTGAATTAAGGTTTCTTCCACTATTTATACTGCTACTTTGATTCCTAAAATAATTTATGTTACTGGTTGTAAAATATTGTAAGTGTGAGCCTGCTGTGTGGACAGTCTATCTGAGGTTAGAGCATACATACCATATACAGCATCGTCAATCTTCAACGGGTATTCCTTCTTGCTGAAAAATGCTGTGATAATGAAAATAGAAAAGAAACATTTCATTCTTGGTGGTGAATTAACTATCTTATGTAACATGACAAAAGACTCAATTGGTTTCTGCAGTTTTACTGAAGAGCAAATGTTAGATTATCTAAAACACTCATCTCAGCAAAAGCTTTATTTCCACTTATAGGAATAATTTAACATTCACTTTCACTGGGTTTTGCTTTTAGTTGAAAGACATTTGTTCTCTGCAAGTCTAGGGTGGTTTAAGGTAGCAGTACAGCTCTGCCTGATAATGTACCAATATCAAGTGGAAATTGGTGCTCATAATTATTTGTTGCAACCTAAAGTAGCAAGTGAAAAGTCATTCTGCAGAATGGATTTTTCTCAGGGAAGTGTTCCATTTATTATGAATCTGTCCAGCAGCTGAGAGTTGCCCAATCCAGGATTTCAAATCAGAATTTGACTTGTGAGCTACTTGCATATAACAGACCAATAGTCCATATGACCCACATGACAACCATTTCTATCTCATGTCTCATGGCTGGATTAAGGCTAGGTCTTCACAGCAACGTTTGGTTATGGCAAGGGTTGCATAACCAAAATATACTGTGTAGCCTTGTGACGTTGCACTCACATTCATGCTAGTTTCACATGAGTGTTTTAGCGTGGCGATTTTGCCGTGATAAAACGCCAGTCGAAAATTGCGACCATCTGAAGCATTGGATTCCATTGCATTTGTTCAGATGGGGAATTTTTCCGGTGCGTAAAATCGACCAGACGAAAAAAATAATGCATACGGTGCTTTTTCCGGCTGGCTGCTGGTAGCTGGCCAGAAAAGATGGGTCTTGTCTCTTCTTTTGCTGGAATATGCTGGCCATTCCCATAGACTCCTATGGGAGCCTATGAGAGCCGTCAGAAAACAGAAAGGGGAGGGAGTTTAGTAGCAGCTTGTGTTGGTAACACCCCTCCCCTTGCCGGCAGCTCCCATAGGCTAGGGTAGGAGGAGAGGGAGCTTAGCACGACTAGTTAAGCTAAGTCCCCACCCTGTCCAGCCTCTGCCCTACCCCTCTTCACCCCCTACCCTTTCTGGCAGCCGGCAATGGGTGGAGAGGGGGAGGGAAGGGGGAGAAAGTTTATCAGAGCTGAACTCTCTCCCCCCTAGCCGATGGTATTCCAGGCTGCAGCATACATATGTCACACCCAGCTGTCTGAATAGGTAAGAAAACGGGAGATGCAGCAGCAACTTGGTTGCGCCTGCCTCTCGTTCATGCGATTTTCTGATGCAATTTAGGCAACCGAAAATTATAGCACCTGTGTGAAAGAGCCCTCAGGTCAATGGGCTGCAATGCACAACATAGCTTTCTGCAAATGGGAAGATGGAACAATGTCTCTGCAGAGTCACTTATTCATAGGCAGCATTGCTACAAGCCAATGTTAGACTCTTTAAACTCTTAACGACCACCCATATTTCATTTGTTGGCACGATTATAGGACTTTATTCTAAATCATTATCATTTGAGCTCTTGATCTAACACCAGGGACCGAAAAAACTTTGTATCCCCCGTGTTTAATCCTTTACACACCACAGTCAGTGCAACCATGGCATGTAAAAAGCTAACATGTGATTGCAGGGTTGAGATGAGTTGCTATGGCACCTAGAGGCTTGACTATAGCCTCCAGGTCTGCCAGCAATGGTTGCCTATGTAAAATCAGTCTCTGTCTGAGCTTCATAGGCTTTCTAATGTACTACTATACTCATGGATAGTAGTGTATTAAAAAAATGATAAAAGATGCTGATAATCAAGTCCCATAGTGGGACAAAAAATTAAATGTAAAACAAAGCATAAAAAATAATAAAAATAAAAACATCAAAACCTCACCTTTCCCCCTTTTACTATGTAAAAAAACAACAACAAAATAAAACGTAGTTAAGCTCTGTTTGTAATAACCCAGAGAAAATAGTTTATACATTTTTTAACCTGAACGATGCATGTCATGAAAACGAAATACAAAAAAACTTTGCGCAAATACCTAATTTTGTCTCTATCACCTTACAAAAAATTGAATAAAAAGTGATCAAAACATTACATAGATTAGCAAATGGTGCTATTAAAAAGGGCTACTCATCACCCCCCCCCCCCCCCCCCAAAAAAAAAGAAACCCTTACAGAGCCCTGTAAATGGAATAATAAAGCTGCTATGGCTCTTGGAATGCAGCAATACAAAAGCATATCTTTACCTGTACAAAAATAGCAAAGCATAAAAATGTTACATGTTACAGTGGCCTCAGAACACAATATGTTCAACATAGTCTTTCCTGGGCCATTGCAACTAGAAAGCAAACTCGGCATACAATGTGACGTGCACTTTGATGAAAAATACAGCTAACTAGCATGAGCATCTCACTGGTAACAGCAGCTATAGTGCTGAAGTTCATGCATTGATTGGCTGTCTAGTAGCGCCTCTCTAGAGTAAGTGCAATACTAGCTGTTCTGTGCTGCTCTTTACTTATGCCAGTATTAGTTGCTTCGTTGGGCTCTTTACCTATGCCAGTATTAGTTGCTTCGTTGGACTCTTTACCTGTGCCAGTATTAGTTGCTCCTTTGGGCATTAAGTGCAAATAGCTGCATGTTATTTTTTTGGTATACTGTACTGTGGACTCTGAAGAAGCTCCTGTTATCTACATAGAAAGTGATTTAGGGCCTCGAACAGCTCTTTCTGACTTATATATTTAAGGACTTGCTTTACTTGTTTTAGTTATCTTCTTAGTTTTCTTTAACCTCTTAAGGACATGGCCTATTTTGGGACACAACGATTAGGGGGAGATTTCCAACTCCACTTTTGAAAAGCCAGAACTGGTGGAAAGAGCATGCTATTATGATGTATTCTATAAAATTATAGATTCGGCTTTCTAACTCTTTGTAATGTAAGGTGTTAAATACCTATGCATATGCTGGACTTTTTATATGTTTATTGTAGAACTTTCATAGAGGTCACATGACTTTTTAAATTTTACTTTAACGTTTCTGCTGTCGATTAACAGGGAGTGAGCTGCCCATTGAATGGCTGATGGCCTAAGCAGATCCTGCGCGATGACTGAACAGTTTTTGCATAGAGCCTTGTGAGGAGTAAGCTGCCCCAGTACTACTAGTGATTTAGATTTTCCTGTACCAGAAAGAGAGATGGAGAGTGGACCTTGTATTTCTAGAATGGTGCCACTCAGCTATTGCAACACGAGGGATTTCTGCCGATCATCCAATGAAATGTCAGCTGCAATTACCAATCACAAGTGCCAAGCTGTCATCAGAAGAGAGCCCCCCCAGTGAGAGCAGTTAGATGGACAGCCAGTTTCCCGATATACAAATTTCAGTGGTATGTAACTGTGAGTACCATCATCCAGGCACATCCACAGTAAAACAGATTTGTATAGCCTCCCCAAAGATACTGTGCTAATAATTTGACAGCATATTTGAGTTAGCATTTTTAGAAATGTGGCTAAATGAAGTTCCTGCAAGGCTAAGTGACTTCTAAGGAAACTCCTACTTTCAAACATCATCTGTGGAGCTTTTTATCTTTGGCCAGAAAAAGCCATTTATTAACTGTGATAATCCTATATTATGTGTATAGTATTAAGGACACCCTATTTGTGGGGTACAGACCAAGTTATAGCATAAATTGAACATTAGTGAACTGTTTGCATTGCATACAAGCAATACTGTTGTAAATGATAGCCACATTATTCTTTATCATAAATTCAATTTAACTGGACTAGTGTAAAGCCTCTTCATCACCAGTGGCATATTCTTTAATCTATCAACTGTTACAGTACCACACATAAAGTGAGGCAAAACATTGTCATTGAGGACACTAGAGAAGCACTGAGCAATATAGATATGAGTTCAGTAGCTAAGTTAAAAATAGCAGCATGTCTTTTTTTTGCAATTTTCAGGCAAAAATTGCCCATTCAAGTCAATGGGTGATTTAAAAAAACATTGAATTCAATAAATGGCTGAGCGCTGGCTCTGATTGGCTGAGCACTGTGACCAATCACAGGCAGTGCTCAGCTGTCAATCAATGAATGGCTGAGCACTGCCTGTGATTGGCTGAGCGCTCAGCCAATTAGACACAGCCCTTTCAGGAGATGGGAATTTGTAAATCCCTGGCTGGAGAACAAGCTGCAGAAGAGTGCAGGGAAGCCAGCAACAGGATGCGCTGGAGCCCCGACAGTGGCGGAGAGGTGATGTATTTTTATTTTTTATACATTTTTTACACCAGCTTTGGATGATTTTCAGGGAAGGGCTTATTTTTCAAGCCCTTTCCCAAAAATCACGGAATTGCTTTCAGTGTGGCTGGCGGCAGTAGCACCGGCCCCATTGAAAGCAATGGGATGGCATTGCGGTCCTTTGCCACAGCTGTGACAGCTGTGAAGGGGACTCCTTTATCCTTGCGGGGAGTCCCCTTGTCACTAAACAATGTGCAGTCATAGTGTTCATTGATGAGGTGACTCCATGTGGGGAATCTTTCCACTCAGCACAGATTTTCCCGCTGCACGGATGTCCTATCTTTTGCAGGTGTGAGTATTTTGCAACTGCAAAAGATGGACATGTAAACACTACATAGAGAAACAAAGGTTCTATGAGATGCATTTTTTGCACACATAGGAGAGCACGAAAAAAAAACCCGCTCATCTGACTTCGCCCTTAATAAACATCAAAAACTGCCATTTCCTATATTAACCAATCCAGTTCTCATTTTTCAGGGGACTTTTTGAAAGTGAATGGTTGCTCTAGGCAAGTCTTCAACTTTACCTTTGTAACAGTCTTGTTAATCTCCCTTGATAATTTTAAAAAGGGTATCACCATCAATTTATAACTGGTGGGAGTTCAACCTCTGAGATCTCCACAGTCCTGAGAATGAAAAGGATACAGCTCTGATGTAATGCTTATGACTCCTACACTGTTTTTCTCATGCACAATGGTGGTCCCGGCCACCCACTTTTCAAGAAACTTTAGCCAACCTCATTCAAGTGAACATCACCAGCTGTGGTACCTGCACAGTGGCTTGCTGGGAGTGCCACTGTGCAAGGGAGAAACAGTTAAGGCAGACACAGCATTACATCTGTACTGCATCCTTTTCAGTCTCAGGTCAGTGAACATCTTAGACATTGCATTTCTAGTGATCATAAAGTGATGCTAGGACAAAGGAGATAAAAATAGTCCCACGCTCTTTAGGGACGAAGGTGCACTCTTTTCTTTTAATGTTTTAGTGGAATGGCTTCAATCTTACTCCTCCACACTGCTGACATTGCACTAAAAAAATACAGCTATAACATAGAATTAAAAAAACGTGGAGACCTGAAAATGGCTGTCCACACAGGAACTCCATCCAACCTGACACAGCTTGAGAGGATCTGCAGAGAAGAATGGCAGAAAATCCCCAAATCCATGTGAGCAAACCTTGTGGAATCCTACCCAAGAAGACTGGAGGTTGTAATTTCCTGCCAAAGGTGCTTCAACTAAGTACCGAGTAAGGGTGGCTTTACAGAAGCGTGTTTATGTGCGTGCATATGTGCGCACAAAAACACACGTCTATTACAACCCATGCATTCCCTATGGTGTGTTCACATGTCTGTGTTTTACAGGCGTGCACTTCTAAAGATAGGACATGCATGCACTATAGGGAATGTACGCATTGCCTTCAATGGAGCCGCCACTGCTGACGGCGGCTCCATTGAAGGCAATGGTCTGCCAGCACCCCCTAATTGTTTTTCAAGGAAGAGCTTTAAATATAAGCTATTCCCTAAAAATCAACCATATTGGTGTTAAAAAAAAAAAATGTATATATATATATATATATATATATATATATATATATATATATATATATTGGGAGGTACTGAGGGGCGTGATAGTGGATGGTCGCTACATCACCCCTAGGTTCCGTTATTATGCCTAGTAGGGCTGGAGGAAGTGCATGTCCTGCTGTTTGCGACATGAAAAAGCCAGGAGTGCAATGTAATCTCCAGCAAGCACTTGCTGGAGGTCTTTTCTTTAAAAGTATCTGGGCCTGGTTTTTTGGAATGGATGTCAGGTTGGTAGTGGGGCCATCCATTCCACTTCCTCCACTCCAGGTTATGGGCAGGGTCAACCAGCACAGGTGCTGAGGCTGAGCCTAGCTAGGTATAGATATAAATAGCAGTGTGCACGGACACAGGAGGGGAATAAGAAGGCTGCTGGACCCTGGCAGCCTGTGACACCTGCTAGAGCTGCAAACCCTGCTGTGTGGTGCACCTGCGGAGCATGACCTGGTCAGGCAGGGACTGCCTATTGTTATTGCTGGACTGTTATTTTCGTGCCTGAAGCTAAGGCTGCATTTGTGTTAATTATTCTGGACTGAGATAAACGCAGGTCACGCCTGCACTTGGACTTGATACACTGGTTTCCGCCTTTGACTGCCGCCAACCCGCACTCTACCGAGCTGTCCTCCCACATATGGTGTTTCGGATGCGGGCAAGGAATAGGCGGTCCTAAAAAGGAATACGCAAGAAATTGACACCTGCGGCTAACGCTGTATGTCCTGGGTAAAAGCCGCTGGTGCCCTATCTAAAAAGAATGCTGCCATGGAGGACCTGGTGCGACAGCTAGTGCAGATTTGTCTACAGCAACAAAACGCCCAGGCAGAGGGCAAGGCAGATGCAGCAAGAGACTAATCACCTCCTAATGGAACAAATGGCAACACTGCGAGAGACAGTGGTGATACAACGACCTGCACTCACAGCAAGTCAGAGCACCCACCCACAGGGGACCCAAGGAGGACAACCAACCGCAAGGGCCTCGGTGCAAGCCGCACTGCAGAAGATGACTGCCGCAGATGACGTGGAAGCCAACCTTAATGTCTTTGAGAGAATTGCAGAATGAGAAGGGCTGCCCACGGACCAAAGGGCAGATATTGTGGCCCCTTTTCTGACGGGGGAGCCCCAAAACGTCTATTACGACCTAAGTGAATTGGACTCCCGTAATTACACCAAACTGAAGGCCAAAATCCTGGCACGACTGGGAGTGACAATACAGGTGCGTGCAGGCCGGGTACATGCCTGGAGGTACTCGGGAGAGCCTACCACCGCGGTCCCAAATGCATGACTTGATACACCTTGTCTCCAAGTAGCTTCAGTCAGAGAACTGCACTCCGGCGCAAATGGTAGAGAGGATCGTCTTGGATATCTTCCACCGTTCCTTGCCACCTGCGGTGCAGCATTGGGTGGGACAGGCTGGGCCAACTGACGACAACCATCTCGTGAACATGGTTGAGAGGTATTGTGCCACGGAGGAACTGTTACAAGTCTCTACAAGACGAGGCCGCGACGAGGCCAAGGGTTCCAGTCAAATGGGTAAGACTGTACCATGTTCTGCTCCCAGGGGGCCTATGTGGAAGAAGGGAGGGGGCTGAGGGGGCGAGCCAGTGGTTGGTCCACACCAGGGTGCTCGAGAGCAGGACACCGGATGCCTACAGTGCTGGCGGTGCCACGAATGGGGTCATGTTAGGGCACACTGCCCCCTAGGCTTGTATTGCTGCAAGGAGCAAGACTTAAGTTCATATTACGCTTTAAAGAGAGTGAGACACTAAAAAAGGTTTAACAATAAGAATTTATTAAAATCTAATTATAATTGAGCATAGTGGTGAATAATTGTATTATGTTTGTAAACTATTGGATCTATATACAAAGGATAATCTCTATATACAAAGGATAATCTCTATATACAAAACATAAAGTTTGCAGATGTTACATAACAAAGTATAAAAATAGCAAGTTACTTTATTACCTAAAAGGTTACAGATCACATATTACCATCACCAGAGGTTCCCTCACTTCTAGGGGCTCAACAAATGACATCCTAATCTGGTCTCTGAAGCGTCCGGACTACCCAGAGCTTCTCATCCTTCCATCAGAGATTCCAAGAGCTTCTCCTCCTAGATTCCAAAAGCTACTACTCCCCAAAACCCTCTCCTGTCCTTTATACTAGTATAACATACTGAGTCATAGGCCATATTCTCCAATCTTTACAACCAAGATGTTATCAATCTGAGACCCCCCACCATCTGAAGTAGTCAGCTTCATTGATCAAAGGTTCAGAATCAACAACTCAATTCCCTAGACAATGCTGATGGTATCACAGGATTAACAAGACTCAACAGATTCATGGCCATACAATGTATATAGACAGGGTTCAAACATTTCACAGTTACATCAAAGCTTCCTACACCAAACAGGTTTGAAGTCCACATGAATGTTCATAGCTATTCGTATGTAAGATACAAAATGGAGAATAAAGGAAAATACAAAATGGAGGATGAAGGACAAAATGGAGGGCTACAAATAGCCAATTATATTTGCACCACAAGGTGCCGAACCCATGGACTGCAGCTCGGGGCGGAGGGTCTCCCTGTACGTACGCCCTACGCTAGCCGCCGAAAACCTGTCCGGGGATGAGCCACAAGTATGTTCGGTGAACATTGGAGACTTTCTGGTCTAGGTTTTGTTGAACTCCCGAAGCCTTGTGACCCTAGTGCAGGGCTCATTGGTCAACTCAACCTCTTACAATGGAGGCCGAGTGGGTGTACTGTGCATGTACGGGGACACTCGGGAATACCCCATCGCTACTGTACAAATAGCCACCTCATGCGGCACTGCTACCCATGAGGTAGGAGTGGTTAAGTCCCTAATGCATGAGGCTATCATCGGAAGGGACTTTCCACTGTTCTGGGCCATGTGGAGGAAAAGGACTTTGGACAATAAGAGTTTGGCTAATAATGTTGGGTGTCAGGAGGTAAGCCCTAAGCCGTATGACCCGGACACTGCTGGGCCCGCAGAAGGAGTGACCATAAATGATGACGTCGATTGTCCCCTAGCTGTACTGGCTGGTGACACGGAAAGCCCGGCAGAAGTTTCTGCCATTATGGACCTTGAGGTGTCGCGTGAAAAGTTTGGGTCTGCTCAGCTGAAAGACCCAACATTGATAAGGGCCCGTGAGGCCGTAACGAAAATAAACGGGGTACCTCAAACTCCAGGTGGGAGTGAAGCATACCCTTATATGGCTGTTAACAATGACATGTTGTACAGAGTGGATAAGGTGCACGGGGAAGAACTGGAACAGCTGGTGGTACCCCAACCCTATCGCCGAGTAGTTCTCGACCTGGCTCATAAATATGTACTTGGAAGTCACCTGGGGGCGGAAAAAACCCGCGAGCGAGTGTTACAAAGGTTCTATTGGCCCGGGGTACATGAGGAGGTTAAGCGGTATTGCGCCTCATGTCCAATATGTCAATTAACGGCCCCTAAACCTCATTTCAGGAGTCCATTGGTGCCCTTACCTGTAATCGAGGTACCATTTGACCGGATTGCCATGGATTTAGTCGGTCCAGTAGTGAAGTCCGCTAGGGGACATCAGTATATACTGGTCATTCTAGACTATGCCACACGGTACCCAGAGGCAATTCCCCTGAGAAACACCTCCTCCAAACTCATTGCCCAAGAGCTTTTCCAGATGTTCTCCCGCACCGGGATTCCCAAAGAGATCCTTACCGATCAAGGAACTCCGTTTATGTCAAAGGTAATGAGAGAGATGTGCAAACTTCTAATGATTAAACAACTGCGTACCTCAGTATATCACCCGCAAACTGACGGCCTGGTCGAAAGGTTTAATAAAACTTTGAAGACTATGTTAAAAAGGGTGGTCAGCAAAGATGGGAAGATTGGGATTGTTTGTTGCCAGCCTTGATGTTCGCAATACGTGAGGTTCCCCAATCCTTCACATGTTTTTCTCCGTTTGAACTGCTGTATGGTAGACACCCACACGGTCTCCTCGACCTCGCCAAAGAAACTTGGTAAGTGAGCACACCTCCTACAAAAGTGTAATGCAGGACAGAATAGCAGCTGTCATGCCCATTGTAAAGGAACACTTGGAACAGGCACAAGTGGCACAAAGTCGAGTCTATAACAGGTCAGCAAAAGTCAGAACCTTTTGCCCGGGAGATAGGGTGTTAGTTTTGGTGCCTATAGTAGAGAGCAAGTTCTTAGCCAAATGGCAGGGGCCCTATGAGGTGCTTGAGTGCATAGGAGAAGTCAATTATAAAGTGTACCAACCTGGCAGGAGGAGGCCGGAGCAGGTATACAATGTGAATTTGCTTAAACCCTGGAAAGAACAAGAGTCTCTGGCAGCGGTGAATGCGCCGAGCAGCCAGGTTTTTGTGAAGTCCATGGACAAAGCTCCTGAGGTAGCTATCTCAGGGTCCCTATCTAAGTTGCAGAAACAGGAGGCAAAGGAGTTGGTGCTTCGAAACACGGAACTACTGGGACGTATGTCAGTGATCAAACATGACATCGTCATGGAACCTTACATACGGGTCCGGGTAAAACCCTACAGAATTCCTGAAGCACGTAGACTGGCTATATCAGAGGAAGTAAAGAAGATGTTGGTCCTTGGGGTCATTAAAGTGTCAAAAAGTGATTGGTCTAGTCCCATTGTCCTGATTCCTAAGCCCGAGGGCATCTTGAGGTTTTGCAACGACTTCAGGAAGTTGAACAAAGTCTCTAAGTTTGACTCCTACCCGATGCCACGAGTAGATGAGCTAATAGAAAGGCTAGGACATGCTAGGATCTTCTCTACCTTGGACCTGACTAAAGGGTATTGGCAGGTACCACTTACCGATGAGGTCAAAGAAAAGACTGCTTTTTCTACTCCCGAGGGACTCTTCCAGTATGTCTGCCTACCTTTTGGCTGCATGGGGCACCAGCTAAGTTCCAAAGAATGATGGATATCATCCTGAGACCTCACCGTCGGTATGCGTCCGCCTATCTTGATGACATCATTATATTTAGTAATGACTGGGAGAGTCACTTGGCAAAAGTACAGGCGGTAGTTGATTCCCTCAGGGATGCAGGGTTAATGGCAAACCCCAAGAAGTGTACGTTGGGAGTGGAAGAAGCACACTATTTGGGGCACGTAATAGGAAGAGGAGTTATTAAGCCCCAAATTAATAAAGTAGAGGCCATCCAAAACTGGCCCCAACCATTGACCAAGAAACAGGTGAGAGCGTTTCTAGGGATTGTAGGCTACTACCGCAGGTTCATCCCTAGCTTTGCCACCATAGCAGCACCCTTGACAGAGCTAACAAAGGGAATAAGTTCCACCATGATCAAGTGGAATGACGAGGCCGAGCAGGCCTTTCGGAAATTATAGACAGCCCTCTGTAGAGAGCCGGTCTTAATTACTCCCGAATTAAGCAAAACATTCGTAGTACAGATAGATGCTTCTGATGTAGGTGTGGGGGCTGTCCTTTCCCAAGTGGTTAGAGGCGAGGAGCACCCAGTCACCTATCTTAGTAGGAAACTTACCCCCCGCAGAGAGAAATTATAGCATTGTGGAACGAGAGTGTCTGGCAATAAAGTGGGCTTTAGAGTCCCTACGGTACTATCTGCTTGGACGAAATTTCAGATTGGTGACAGACCACTCCCCTCTCACCTGGATGAGTCAGGCCAAAGAGCGAAACGCTCGGGTGACGAGGTGGTTCCTTACTTTACAAAATTTTAAATTTGACGTAGAGCACAGGGCTGGCAAGCTACAAGGAAATGCCGATGCATTGTCCCAAACCCACTGCTTGATTAGTAAAAGTGTTCGCCCCTATGGGTTCGAGCAGAGGGGGAGGGTATGTGAGGTACTGAGGGGCGTGATAGTGGATGGTCGCTACATCACCCCTAGGTTCCGCTATTATGCCTAGTAGGGCTGGAGGAAGTGCATGTCCTGCTGTTTGCGACATGAAAAAGCCAGGAGTGCAATGTAATCTCCAGCAAGCACTTGCTGGAGGTGTTTTCTTTAAAAGTATCTGGGCCTGGTTTTTTGGAATGGATGTCAGGTTGGTAGTGGGGCCATCCATTCCACTTCCTCCACTCCAGGTTATGGGCAAGGTTAATCAGCACAGGTGCTGAGGCTGAGCCTGGCTAGGTGTAGATATAAATATCAGTGTGCACGGACACAGGAGGGGAATAAGAAGGCTGCTGGACCCTGGCAGCCTGTGACACCTGCTAGAGCTGCAAACCCTGCTGTGTGGTGCACCTGTGGAGCGTGATCTGGTCAGGCAGCGACTGCCTATTGTTATTGCTGGACTGTTATTTTCGTGCCTGAAGCTAAGGCTGCATTTGTGTTAATTATTCTGGACTGAAATAAACGCAGGTCACGCCTGCACTTGGACTTGATCCACTGGTTTCCGCCTTTGACTGCCGCCAACCCGCACACTACCGAGCTGTCCTCCCACAATATATGTATATATATTTACCTGTCCACCTCTGCAGTGTCCCCCGCGGGGATGAAGAACCCATCTGCCACATGCGGCAGATGTTTTCTTTATCCCCGCGGGGAATAAAGAATTCCGTGCTGCACCTGTCACAGATGTGACAGATGCGGCAAAGAAATTCTTCATCCTCGCGGGGAATAAAGAATTCCCTACTGCAGCTGTCACAGATGATAGCTGCGGTAGAGGATCCAGCTGCCAGAACCCCTTAAGTTGTTAAGAAACAAACCAAAGTAGTGTAAAAAAAAAACACATACTCACCTTTCTTCAGCTGCCGGGCTCAGCCGTGTCCTGTCTGCGCTGTGTCCGGCTCTGCAATGATGTTCTTTGAGCAGGCAGGGAATTTCAGTGTACTGAAAGAGCTGCTTCTGATTGGCTGAGGCGCTCAGCCAATCATAGGCATCTCTCGCCTGGGATTCAAAAAAGAGCGCAACTGATTTTTTTTTTATTTCTCCCAATTAAAAAATGTTTTAAAGTTGTTCTGTACATTAAATGGTACCATTAAGAAATACAATTTGTCTGTAAAAAAAAAAAAGCCCTCATACACCTATGTCAATGAAAAAAATAGAAAGGCGGGGATCGAAAAGCTAAAAAAAAAAAAAAAAAAAAAAAAGAATACTCTCTGTTCCTGAAGGGGTTAAAGAAATACAAAGAAAGCTGATTTATAATACAATGCCTCTGAAATGTATTTGTTATTCAGTCCATTTCCATACCAGAAGATACTTCTGTTTAGTTCAGCCAAACTAAACTTAGAATTATTTATATTATGTCCTATATAACCATTTAGATTTGAATTTAAAATTATCATGCTAACTTTAAAGCCTCTGGCATTTGATTAGCTATGTCCCCCTAAATTTGTTGTAGGAATTAAGGGAACTGTAGGAGACAAGCCTATTTGCAATATGCCCACAAGGAAAACTATGAATGACATTTACCTCTAAATTAAAGGCAGACTCTAAGAAATGAAATACATGCTTGTGCACTTTAAAATTTAGTTAACATCATATTTGCATTATTCTGTTTAACCGAGCAGTAGAGTCTTCTTCATGCGAAGTAGCCTACCACCGGCTCAACATAAATTACAATAAATCAGATGATAGAATCATCTTGCAACTGACCTTCCATTCACTAGTCTTGATATTTAAATGTAAAGGTGTCCGGAGGTCTGGGATCTTTTCTCAATCGGTTCTGGGTAAATACTATCTGACATATGTCTTGTTATTTTCACCATGACCCTAGCAGTGATTGACAGATCACCTTAAAAGGATATACCATTCTGATAAAGGTTGTACTTTTTCCCTTCACAAAAAATGCAGAATAGGTACACAGCTCTCATTCCATTCATATCAGTAAATTGACATTTAAGACTCACGGTACTGTTGAGATTCTGCAATTTTTCTCTCTGCGTTCAAATCAATGTCTTAACTAATTGCGATATTAATCTGAGCTACGGACAAATTTGTCATCTGCTTAATGTCATCCAAGAGCTTCATGTCACCCATGCAGAAAAACACTCCATATCTGCCCATAGGCAGAGTGCATAATATCTGTGCAAATGTCTCTCGGAGTCAGGAAAAGCTCTGTACTGACCTCTCTGGCTCCACGGCTGTCGATCGGCAGTTTTTGGACTAAAAGCAGGCTCTGTGGTATAATATTAAACACGGAAGAAAAGACTTTGATAAACATTATGAAATTCATAACTCAATAGAAATGAATTTGATATTATAGAACATTTTCAATACACCTAGGAAAAACTTAACCTATTCTGTTAAAATGTTGTTTAGCCATTTCTTACATTGGTCCCTTTGCCCTATCCTAGTATAATCACAACTTCCATATTAATTGTCAATAGGGTTGGCACTTGGCCAGTAACTACTGGCCTAACCGATAATTAAGTCGAAAGGCATATTAATGGCCGGTAAAAAATAATTGCCAGCCGAGAGCCCCTCTGGCTGGGCAGCAAGCCTACAACATCAAGTATTTCACTCTATCTATAGCTTCTGTTCGGCTGCTGCTGTTATCAGAGGCTGTGACCCCTGACCTCTCATCCTTGTATTTGCAATGCATGTAGCATGCAGATAAGTCAGAGCCCTCAGCTTCTGATTATAGTAGCAATGGCCAAATGAGAGCTAGAGAGTAAGGGAAATACTTGATGATGTAGGGTTGGGGGCACTACTGGGGGCAATATTACTGTTGGGGCCAGTATTAGTACTGGGGCACTCACTAAGGGTAGCACAATTACTAGTTGCGGCCACTAGAATAACAGAGATAAACATGTATGTTGTGAAAGCCATGTCCCTAACCACACCCCAATTTACCTTGGCTGGTATTCTTGAAACAAAGGTGGCAACCCTAGGTGTCAACCAGCTTTTCAAAACTCCTAAATGGCAATTTATAGTAGAAAATACAAAAAAAAAATAGGTCCTGCGCTTCTTAAAGAGAGCAAAAAAGAGTGCTTTGGAAAATTCAATTGAATGATTTACTTGAATAGGAGGTCTCATAGAATCATAGAATGGTAGAGCTGGAAGGGACCTCCAGGGTCTTCGGGACCAACCCCCTGCTCAGTGCAGGATTTACTAAATCATCCCAGACAGATATTTGTCCAGCCTTTGTTTGAACACTTTCATTGAAGGAGAACTCACCACCTCCCGTGGTAACCTGTTCCACTCATTGATCACCCTCACCATCAGAAAGTTTTTTCTAATATCTTATTTGTGTCTCCTACCTTTCAGTTTCATCCCATTGCTTCTAGTCTTTCCTTGTGCAAATGAGAATAGGGTTCATCCCTCTGCAGTGTGACAACCCTTCAGATATTTGTAGACCGCTATTAAGTCTCCTCTCAGCCTTTTTTTTGCAAGCTAAACATTCCCAGATCCTTTAACCGTTCCTCATAGGACATGATTTGCAGACCGCTCTCTTCTCTGAACTTGCTCCAGTTTGTCTATGTCTTTTTTAAAGTGGGGTGCCTGGGCCTGGACACAGTATTCCAGATGAGGTCTGACTAACAAAGAGTAGAGGGGGATAATGACCTCACGTGATCTAGACTCTATACTTCTCTTAATACATCCCAGAATTGTGTTTGCCTTTTTGGCTGCTGCATCACATTGTTGACTCATGTTCAGTCTATGATTTATTAGATCCCTGGAGACCTCTCTCTCTGGAAGTGTTAGCCAAAGTTTCAGTTTCAACAGAGGATTCCTCCAAGGGAAGTCGTGTTGAAGCCCAGACAACATTTGTGGAAATGAACAATCATTTATTTACTTGTATAATATAAAAAAACTATTACATACATAGAGGATCAAACATATGCTACCGGCAGGTGCAACGTGTTTTGGGGTCTTCATATACCCCTTTATCAAGCATACCGATACAAGACATTGACTGCTTTTATCGCTTTAAAATTCTAAATTACCTGAAGTCTCCTATTTGTTAGGATGATTGACCATTTCCACTAACGTTGTCTGGGCTTCAACAGGACTTCCCTTGAAGGCATCCTCTGTTGAAACTGAGAATTCCAGAGAGAGGTGTCTCTGGGGAGCAGACCTACTATTCAAGTAAGTCATCCAATTGAATTTTCTGAAATACTCTATTTTGCTTCCTTTAAGAAGCGCAGGACCTATTTTTATTTAGTATTATCTACTGTCAGTCCCGGGAACCACGTTGGTATCTGATGATAGGCCCAGCAACTCTCCACTGAGTGGATTTATCGCAAGAAAGAAACATTGTTATTGGCTTCAGGAATGTTGTCTGGGTGTGGCGGTTTATCGGTTAACTTTGGGTTAGACCATCTACACCAGTTAAGTCCCCTTACATATTTTTCTTTGCGTACACTAATTGTACTGTAATAAAAAGTCAACCTTAGCACTGTCCTCATATCAAATGGCAAATAATGCACATTACAGCATAATTAGTAGGGATATTTACTAATCGTGGAAAGCTGAGTGATGACACATCTGAGCACTTAATAGTTCACATTAGCCTTACAGGGTAGCACCCATATAGAAGGTCATCTTAAGAATTCCTACAGTACAGAGCAGTTTGATCATGATATTCCCCCTTGGCTTCAGCTAACATCAAGACCCCCTACAACAATGTTTCTACATACCTAACACCTATAGCCTATTGTAAACTGTGGCCCATAAAATATATATATTGTAATATAATATATTTAATATATTGGAAAAAAATATATATTTTTTGAAAGCCAGTTGACAGGTGTAAGATCTGCTACTCATGTCTGCCGCCCTATTGCAGTTGCGGGCAGCTGCAAGCATCATTCTGCTAGTCCTGTGCATTTGGAATCTGTCTGTTTCATCCAGCACTGAGAGGGTTAACCAGTTTTCTAGCTCTCAGCTCAGCTGTGGGATTAATGGGCAATCACTTCCCTATTCAAGCTGATCTGGTCCACTTCCTGGTTGCCTCAGTACTGGTGTTTCCTCTGGTCACTCCACTGCTTGGTCTTCTGTCTCTGGACTGTTAAGCATATTCTGACCTTTATCTGCTTATCCTGTTTGTTCCTTTGCCTTGTGTCCTGTATCTGTCAAGCGGGCTAGGGTACCTGGAAGTCCGTGAAAATACCCACAACCCTTGTCCCTACTTACTTGCCCCCCTGGGCTAGGCCCTAGGGTGACAACTGGGCGACGGTCCTTAACCTCGCTAGGGATGCGAGGCAGCAGTCAGACTTACAGACAAACAAGGTACACACAAAATACAAAGGCAGGTCTGACAATCCGGGTCTGCAAGAGGGAATAACGCAGTACAAGGGGTCATGCGAAGGCAAGGTCAGGTCCGAAGCAAGTGGGTCAAAAGCCAGGAATGCAATCCAATAATGCGTGTGTAGCCTGGAGACAAACATACAGTGGCACTTGCTGGAGGAAACTGAAATGTTTAAAAGCTGTCAGAACTCCCGCTCTGGCAGCTGATTGGGGCGGAGAGCCTGACAGCAGGAGGAACCAATAACAGGCTGCAGAAAGGAAACACATCCAGGTGCCTGTACAACAAGCAGAAATTGAGCGGCACAACTGGGTGTCATGGCAATGGGACACAGCACGGGACAGCACCCACCACGTCCCTAGCAACCCGGCTAGCAAGCGGAGCGCGCAGCCGGAGTCGGCTGCCAGGGGAGGTTATCAAGACCGGGGCTCTCCTACGCCGCACTCCCGCAGCCTGTGTAATAGGACCAGCGGTGCGGGCACAGAGACCTCAAGAGCAGCCAGTCCTCACAGTACCCCCCATCTACAGGGGAACACTGGACCCCACGACCAGAAGCGGCCTTGAGGGGGAAGGCCCTGTGGAAGCGTCAGATCAAACGTGGTGCATGCACATCCCTGGCAGAAACCCATGTTGATTTAATAGCTAGTAATTCCTGGTTGCTTATGTCATAATTTAATTCAGTGGATGAGAAGTTCCTGGAAAAGTAGGTACCATGTCTAAGGTTCATGAGTGTAGAGAGACCTTGGAACAGTACCGCTCCAACTCCAAACTCAGAGGCGTCTACCTCCACCACAAATGGACTGAATAGGTCAGGTTAGATGAGGATGGGCGTTGAAGAGAAGGCAGCCTTCAGGGTAGAGAAGGCCGCAAGAGCATCCAAAGACCAAGTACTCACATCCGCCCCCTTTCTGGTGAGATCCGTTAAAGGCTTAGCCACCACGGAGCAGTTCTTAATGAATTTACGACAGTAATTAGCGAACCCAAGGAAGTGCTGCAGAGCTTTTAGAGTAACAGGCTGAGTCCATTCCATGATATCTTTCACCTTAATTGGATCTATCTGAGCAACAAAATCAAAATTAACAAAATTTGCTGCAGCCCTGGAATCCACAAAAGCTTGCCCTGTACGAAGGAAAGAACTAAACTCTACAGCGCAGGGCAAGAATATTTTAGACACAACTGGGAGTACCTGAGCCCCTAGACAGTTCTCCCGACAACTGACTAGGAGCGGAAGTTTCTCCTGCGGAGGCTTCTTCCCGCAGATAGCAATCCGATGACCAGACTCTCCACAATACAGACAAAGGTTCTTCTTTAACTGGTATTCCCTTCACTGTTTAGGTGACATCGTCCCCAATTCCATAGGTTCCGCAGAGGGAGGTGAGGTTGTCGATCTTACAGGGGAAGTTGCTGTGGAGGCTGGGTGGACTGGTCTGGACCCAACGGATCATCTGGCCCTCAGGCGATGATCGGCTCGAATGGCTAACAATATAGCTTGCTGTAGGGTATTAGGCTCCGGCTGGGCCACCAGCAGATCTTTTAGGTTTTCGGAAAGGCCGGTCAAAAACAAGTCCTTGAGGGCAGAGTTCTTCCACCCCGACTCAGTGCATTGCTGTCTGAATTGGGAGCAATAGTCCTCCACCACCGACCCTGGCGCAAGGACAACAGTTGAGCGACAGCATAGGCAGCACGGTCGAGTTCATTATAGATCTGACCCAAAGCTGAGAAGAAAGTGTCTAAGGACTGTTGTGCGGGAGACCCCAAGAGCCACTGGTCCTGACAGTATCTGTATGTGTGTGCATTTCCTTCCTGTCTGTGTTCATTCTTGTCTCTTTAGCAAGTTAGTTCTGTACAGTGGCCCTAGGTTTCAGTGCGAGGCCTCCCTTATCAGTGTGATTACCCTGATTGTAGCCAGGGCCCCTTCCATCTCCCTGCTTGCCTTAGGGCCTGTTACACATCCGTAGGTACTCTTGTCTGCTGGGGTCAACTGCCAGTCATACAATCTGGTATAAAAGCCAGACTGGATGGTTAGCCCAGTGGGTCCACATTCCAAACTCTGTAACAATAGGCTAGGTTCACATCTATGTCAGAGGCTCAATTCAGAGCCTCCAGGCATATCTGGCATGAGATTTGGGATGAAGTAGCACAGCATGCTACACTATTTCATCAGGGAAAATATCTCCCTATATGCCAGGGAAAAAAATGGGTCCCATTGTAAACAATGGGGTCATACAGAACAATCCAGGTCTGGCATATGCCAGATATGGCACTTTGGGAGGCAAGTAATGAAAATCAATGATGGAACCATAAACCTAGCTTTAACTGTAAGTTAATAAGGAGGTATAAAATACATTACAAACAGTGTTTTCTGTATTTTTTTTTTCATCTTTGTTACATTTTTAGGTCAGTGGCATTTTTTTTCTTTCTAAACACAGTCTTGTGATAGACACGTGACCGACGTGACCCTGACATGTAACGTCCGCCCGGCTAGATACCAACAGTGAGACGTGCACTTAGGTGATTACGGTCATGTGACCGTTTCGGTGGGTGGAGATATGTGCAATCATGTGACCATTGTCTCGCATATAGCATACCTGTATAGTATGTAATACATTGGTGCCATGCCCTGAGGCTTCTGGTGATGATGCCAGAGCACAGGTGAGCACCTGAAGTCCAATTACTATAAGACTTCTGGCCATTAAGAGCACATTTGAGCAGATGCCCTCAGATTCTACTGATTTAAAGGTAATTTATGCTTGTAATTGATTGGTGGAGGTGTGGTATATATGTTGCACTGTTGTTCATTGTAATCATATGCTTGAAAAAGGCAAATACGGGGTTGAAACGTCACATTTTTACTATTGAGACCTTAATAAAGGAAGCACCCTCTGGTGCTACAAATTCTTTTAAGAATCCCCTGGTGTGCTGCTTCTGCTATCTACCATTAGTTAAATATGTCCTCGGAGGTCTTTAGGCACCAAATAAATACCACAGTAGAGCACAAAATACCTTGACAAATGTGTTAAACACATATCATGGTGCAGGACAAAATACCTGGCCAGCAATGCCATACAAAGACCACAGTACTGCACAAACTATTTCCCCATCAGGCAATGCCAATCATCACAGTGCAGCACAAAATACATTCAGCATGATTACGCAGCATCAGGAAACAGCCGCATGAAAAATTGCAATGTGTATTTAGCAGCAAATTCCCCAGTGATTCCATTGCAAAATCTGTATCTTTTACATGTAGAATTCACTGCAGATCTTATCTCATTACATTAAAAGATGGGAAATCCATGGTGAAAATCCACCGCAGGTGGGACAGTGTCCAGAAGGTGCAGTCTGCAATTTAAAGGGGTTGTCTCGCGAAAGCAAGTGGGCTTATACACTTCTGTATGGCCATATTAATGCACTTTGTAATATACATTGTGCATTAAATATGAGCCATACAGAAGTTATTCACTTACCTGCTATGTTGCTAGCATCCCCGTCTCCATGGATCCGTCTAATTTCGCTGGCTTCTTGCTTTTTTAGACGCGCTTGCGCTGTGCGGTCTTCTGCCTAGTGAATGGGGCCGCTCATGCCGGAGAGCTGCTCACCGCGTCGTCATCGTAGCTCCGCCCCGTCACGTGTGCCGATTCCAGCCAATCAGGAGGCTGGAATCGGCAATGGAACGCAAGGAAGGAGAAGAAAAACCACGGTGCACCATGGGAGAAGACCAGCGGCGCCATCTTTAAAAGAAGAATAGAAGAAGCTGCAGAACGCTGATGCAGGTAAGTGCAATGTGCTTTTTAAAAACTAACCTATGCTTTCTTTTTAACAGGGCAGAATGCGGGGGTAAGTGAAAAAAATTTTTTTTCGCTTTCGCCGCGAGACAACCCCTTTAAAGCAGGAACGGCTTAACTAGAAGCTTGAGATTAATGTTAGTGAATTTGTTTCATGGAAGCTTCCTGTTGGGTCCAAATCTCCCTTTGCCCCAACTGTCACGTGAGTGCTGAAGTTGAGAACATTGCATGGTGGGCTGACCAAGTTGTTGAGTGACTTTATGTGTTTGCTACCATCTTCCTTGTGACCCTTGAACTGCAGAAGTGTTATTGACCTGTTTTGTTATAATAAGTTTGAGTTCTTGAACAAGATGGTATTTCAGTTTGGTGACTGCATGAAGGCTTTTTCGGCCTCTCAACAGCCCTATGAATGGGCATACTTTCAGAGACGAGGGGAATAGCAAACAAAATAATGGAAGCTTATCAGGAGTTGTCTCTTGCTTAAGTTTTCCCTGAACCTACATCCCCATGGGTGAGTCCTATGGTAGTAGATCCCCCATGCCTCAAACTGCCAGATGGCCTCAATACCACCCAGGGATCCCTTTCAGATGCTTACCATAGTAGGTAGAAACCCTATGTGGTGGTTACCCCTTACCATGTATTAATCAGCCAAAACATTTTATGGACACAAATCCTTCCTATTCTTCACCCTTGGAATTCCTATTCAGAAACTGTTGGAACCTCCACATTGCAGCCAATACAACAGTAGACTCTTCTCCTACAGCTTGCCCTCCTCTCATCTCTCTTTGACTGTATTTGCTGTCCAAACTTTCTTAAAAATTATTTTTATAGAAAACATTATTTTTTTAAAGAAAATCTTTTAATGTATTTAGTTATTTCCTACTCAAATTTGTCCTGTGTTAAAATCTTGCTATACAGAGAGATTATAATTATTCATATCTTTTGTTACTTGCTTCTGCAGCCATCACTGGCCTCTATAGCGACACAAATAAACTTAGACCCCTGACCAGACTCCCAAAATGAATTCAGACCCAAAAACTAATATACTCCAGACTGTAGGGAATACCTCATGTCCTGTGTAACTGTGGTCCTGCACACTCTTAGTGTTGCCCCACCATCCATGTTTGTACATTTTCCCCTTCAAACAGTGCTGGGAATGGTGAGGGAGGCAGAGGCTTCTGAGGTGCTGTAGTGCTTTGGTTTCCAAGGAAGTGGCTATGGCTGAGGACCCTGCATCATGGAGCCACTCCTCTGCAGGAAAGAAGGAGAAGGAGAGAATCTCTTTGCAGACAGGAGTGGTGCTGCAATGTTAAGAAAGATGTAGTGCTAGGTGGGCTTATAAGGGGGAGTATGTGGGCTTACAAGAAAGAGTATGTAGCATGGTTAGAGTGTCCAAAAATAGGGCCTTGGCTTCCCTCTTCATCTGAGTGGTGGATTATGATCTGGATACTTTGGGCATACATGGATCATATGGGTTGAAGCACTTATATTTTAATGTATTTTAAACTGTAATGTTCATCTCAACATCTGCATAGATAAAAATGTACTTTGCTTGATATTGCAGGATCCAGCAGAAAAAACATTTATATATGACCTAAGGCCATTGCATTGTATGACCAATGATAGAACTGTCAGGATCTGAAGAGAACAATAGGGAATAGTGGTATTGGCTTTAACTAAGGCAGAAATATATTTATCAGGACTTGAACCCAGGACCCCCTGCTTCCAGATCGATGGCTCTCCCTGCTGAGTAATTCAGGCCTTTGGACAAGTTCCCCTGCATACTTTAGCCTGGCTCCCAGAACCTGCTATCCAGTTTCTGTTCTGGCTCTGCCCTGTCCCTGATTAGGCTTGCTATATAAACCTGGCCCTGATCCCTCTTTCCTTGTTTGATTTATTATGCTCCAAGCCTTGATCAAGCTCTACTTCTGCCTGCTCCTCTCCGATCCTACTAAGAACTCCCATTGCTGACCCCTGGCTTCCCTTCTGATTACGCTACCCACCTCATCCTTCTGTACTGCAAACTAAGACCTACCTTCTCTTCAGACCTGCAGCTATTACACCTGAGGCTCCAGTCCAGTGCCTGAAACTGCTCCAATATTAAAATACGTGGAACTGAATGAAAGACTTTGTTGAAATCCAGATAGGTGATATCCACAGGACAACCTGTGGATATCACCTATCCACAAGATCCAACTGGTTTTTAGTTTTTTAGTGGTCAGATAGCTTCTTTTTCAGGAAACATACCATTAATTTAACTACTACAAATGTCAAACTAACTGGCCTGTAGTTTCTGGCTTCTTTTTTACTATGTTTCTTATGGATGGGTACAACATAGGCCATTTTCATCATCAGGAACATCATCTGTTAAAAGAAACTGGTTAATGGGTGACTTCTGGTCCCCAATGCCTCTGGCTTGGCTGTATACCGTGGTTGGACGGTGGTTAGGACCTATAGAAGCAGCCAAGCAGGCTTCACTATGCTGTTTGGACATTAGATAGATTAATAGAAAGAAAGATATTCCTATTTGAGCTGGTGCCATTTTGCATGTTTGCATCTAAATAATGTGAACAGAATATACATATAACTTGTATTTAGTATAAATTTTAGCTAAAACAACACTTCAATGACATTTTTGTGCTTCTCTTTTATACACTGTAAACGTTGTGTGAAAGCAAAACACATAGGATTAAATTAAATGTTAATGAGCTATTAAAGGTACAAGTTCAATATTTCAGGCTTAATCTAGGTTATGATTGAAATGTCAACCTTGCAGATTCCAATTAAGTATTAATGATTAGTTGAAGTCTTGAGTAGGAGTATCCTTGGCAAATTATACAGAACATTGTAAATCAGTTTTTTTTTGTTTTTTTTTGCTATAACAAGCATTTCTATGCTTTTCAATGGAGGATGATTACTTATATTAGTAAAAAAGAGCACATATGTAGGAACTCCTCTCAACCAGCCAGTTATTGCTTTTGACCATTTTAGATACTAGAAAAGTTCTGGTCAGTTGCTAATTAAAAAAAAAAGTCTACCTATTAGATGTTGTGTATATCTAATATTATACCAGACATAATGCACTTTAAAGTTTAAATTAGTAACAACACCTTATGTTGGATGGAAGCCTGTGTGGTATGTCCTGTTGGCCGCTCTTCTATGGTAAGTGATGTCACACTGGTGGGCTGATGTGCACACTGGTGTCACAGTACAAAGATAATGTACACAAGAAAGGTCACTGTGTACATTGTGATATTACATCAATAGAAAATAAAGATATAACACATGCCTAGGGCCAACTGGAGGTGTGGGGGCTCAGGAATACCAAAAACATTTTATTTACCTCTTCTGCTGTGCACTAATAGATGATGTAGATAAGGAGGGTTGGGTCCTTTGTCAGTGCTAGTGGCTCCTCTCCTCACCTCCTTTCCCTCAGCTGCGGCTTCTTGCCCTTGCTCGTGCACTGTGGTTGAATGCCTATATCGGCGCTGTATAGTTGGGATGAGGTTTCGGTGTTCTTTTTCTTCCAAACAGCATTCTGCATCTGTGCCAAAAAATCACTTTTGTCTCATCTGTCCATAAAACATTTTTCCAGAAACCTCATGGAACATCTAAGTCATTTCGAGAAACCTGAGACAGGCCGCAATGTTTTTTTTTTTGAAAAGCAGTAGCCTCCTTTGTGATGTCCTCCCATGAACAACACTCTTATTCAGTGTCTTTCCAATAGTTGACTCATTAACAGATGTTTTTGAAGTTTGTAAAATCTGCTGTAAGTCTTTTGCCTACCCATTGATTTGTCTGACCTCTTTCGGGATTGTATAATGTGCTCTTGCAGTCTTAACAGGAAGCTCACTCCTGTGGCGAGTAGCAGCATTCCTGAGTTTTCTCATTTGTAAGTAATTTGTCTAACTATGGATTGATGTACATCCAGGTCATTATCAATGCATTTGTAGCCCTTTCCAGGTTCATGCATCTCTATAACACATCTGCTGAGGTCTTCTGAATGTAGTTTGCATCAAGGCATGTATCACACTAACCAAACTTTCTTGAGAAGGACAGATTTGTCGTCAACCAGGCTTTGTGTGCCTTCATTTACTAGGCAGACACCTGTGAAACCTACACTTCCAGTCGCATCTCCTTGAGGCTTTATTCACATGAGCATGTTTACACGGTTTTCATGCTGGCCGAAAATTGCAACCATCTGAGGCATTGGATTCCAATGCATTCATTCACATGTGCAATTTTTGCGGCGCTTAAAAACGTTCACCAGAAAAAAAAGCTCATACGTGAGCGAAATTGACAAGCAGAATTATACACTGCCAGAAAAGATTGGTCTTGCTCTATCTTTTGACCGATATACGCTGCCGGCTCTTATAAACTCCTATGGGAGCTGGAAAAAAGGGAAGGAGTTTATCAGCGTCTAACACAGGAAAAAGCTTACAGGTGCCTCTATTTAGGCATTTAAAGCATTCCGAGGATTTATGCCGAGTAAGCGATTTCCTGGCTACGGCATATTTTTTCACTAATACGTCACACCCGGCCTTGTGAATGGACGAGATAATGCAAATTAAGCTCAGGACTTGATTGCGTCTTTTCTTTGTTTACACAATTTAATGGCATGTGCGGGGCGACCGTCAAAACACATACGATTGTGTGAAGGACCCCTAAAGGGATTTTTCAGGAAAACTCTATTGATGACCTATCAATCTTTAATTGATAGACTTTTTGCTAATTAGCTCTTGAAGAAGTCATAAATGCAGGAGTTCACTTACTTTTTCTCCCTGCATTGTCCGCTCAATGTGTTCAATAAAAGACATGAATTCTACAACTGTTTGCATGTTATTGGTTTAGTTAAATTGTGTTTGCCTATAATTGTGACTTAGGCTGCATTCCCACGAACGTATATCGGCTCGGTTTTCACGCTGAGCCAATATACATCGTCCTCATGTGCAGGGGGGGGGGGGATGGAAGAGCCAGGAGCAGGAACTGAACTCCCGCCCCCTCTCTGCCTCCTCTCCACCCCTCTGCACTATTTGAAATGAAAAGAGGCAGGACAGGGGCGGGGCCAAGGTCTGAGAATTAGCCCCGCCCCTGTTCCGCCTCTCCCCATTGCAAATAGTGCAGAGGGGCGCAGAGGAGGCAGAGAGGGGGCGGGAGCTCAGTTCCTGCTCCTGGCTCTTTTATCCTCCCCCCCCCCTGCACATGAGGACAACGTATATCGGCTCGGCGTGAAAACCGAGCCGATATACATTCGTGGGAATGCACCCTTAGATAGAAATCAGACCACTTTTTATTAGTAATCAGTGCAGAAATCCAGGTAATTATGGTGGTCCAATTATGGTTTCTTGCATCTGTATATTTTATGATCTATCACTATTTAGATCTACTGTTAGTCATTTAATGTCTAAGTCGCGATTATTTGAACTAATCATTTCTAGTATTTTATAAGGGGAACTAGTTTCAATAGTTTTATTAGATAAAATCATGTACAAGTGTATTTACTGAGTTAATAGCAAAACTCTCTCATGGCCCTGTATTAGTTTCGACTCCTTCAGTGATAGAAGAGAATTTATTATAAAGTGGCAATATTTCCGTGCCTTGATTAACAGTGGTGATCGCTTATTGTGAGCTGTTCATGTGTTGCTGTGCAATTAGAAGCAAATCGACAGCCTTTTTCTACTCAATAATGAGACCTTTCTAATCAAGTCTACATTGATATTTTATAAAGATATTCGGTATACTGTGGGTGGGCAGCTCTTTTACTCACCGAAGCTGATGATAAAATGTAATCTGCTTTATTCTTTAGCACAGTCGCTGTGTTTCAAGTGCAAAAATGTAGATGATCTGTGTTTCATGCTGCTAAGGGTGATACGGCATAGACTTCACATTGCCCTCACAAAATTTTCCTTGTTGCATAGGTTCAGTACAGTAGGTCAGCTAGACTTGCCATTTTCATGTCAAGTAAGGCAGTAAAATGTGTCAGCCTGACTCGAACAAGGTGCCATCTGTCTCTTTTTAATCAACAGTGTTTTTTTGCATTTCAAAATTTCTTTTATCTAAAAAATGAAAGTATACTTTACTTATAATAAAACTTCATTGAAGAACTACTATATGATCGTTTTATTTGCCTTTTTCTCAATCCCCAGCCACATTTGTGCTTGAGCCTTCGGTATTTGCACATACAGATGCATCCACTCTTACCTTACCTCGAATTTGGTTAAACCTGCAGTTTCTCGTGAAATAAATTCAATACAATATGGTGACATGCTACAAAACACTATGGAGACTACAGTCCACATCTCAACCACCGAGTGCCCACATCTAAACTTGTATAGGATAAACATCTTCTCACAGAGTATCACAAAATCATTTCTTTTTTTTAAAGCTGCTTATCTCGTGACATATATATTTGAACATATCTAGCCTAGATAATATGTAAGTAAGGACACATCTGTTCTGGACAAGCCACACTGACAGCAGTGATTGATAGTTCCCTCTTTCAGGCCTAGAATTAGAAATGTACAAGGTTCGTCAAATTTCATCAAAAGGTTTGGTTTAAATTGGCTCAGACTGAACCAAAAGTTAATAAAAACCCATGAAACTAGTACTTAATACTGTCTACGAGCCATGAAATAATGGTGGTGGTGGTTGTTAAAGGACCACCACAGTTTTAGGGCTCTTAGACAGTGTTCAATACTAGTTTTGAGGGGTATGTTAACTCCCAGTTCAGTTGCAATCAACCGCCTTAGGTTTGGGTTCTTGCCAAACAAAACTTTTATCAAAATTCGACCTGAAACAAGGTTCTACTGGTTCAGTTTGCTGAATATTACCTTGGATGATAATGACCAATGTTGGTGGTTTTAATAGGCTTAGTAAAAAGTAAGGAATAGAAATGATATTTTTTCTTTAAAGAACAGTTTTCATTAGAAGAAAGCCATAAACCCCACCGAAAAACACATATGCATATTTGGCATATTCATAACTATAATTATATAACCTGTACATTTAACTGTTGCCATAAAAAAAACAAAAAACATGCATCTGTCTCAACATCAAAAGCATAAAATATGGCAAAAGCTCCTCATGCACATATCCGGTCATGTGTGGACTAAAAATCCCCCACACCAGAATCGCTGAAGTGGGAGTGCTGTGGCTTACGCAGCTCTGCATACACTTGGATTAATAGGCAAATATAAACATCTATATTTTCATAATGCAAATACAAATGTAACACATTTCGCTGCAGTACTAGCAGCTTCCTAAACCAACATTATGATATTAATGATCATCAGCATGATAATACTTACCTCTCTGGGTCCTTGATGTGCGCCGAAGTGGAGCTCCGAATTATTCTTCTCAACATAAAAAAGATATAACTGCTTAAACACATGGAAGCAAAAGCCCAAACAGCTTTTGCAGTTCTAAAGACCAACAATACTTGATGGGTACAATGAACTGAATTAGAAAATACAGATTAAGTGCATTTCTATAATCCACTGAATGTCAAGTTCTGTGTGCCATCCTGCAGCATATTACTCCACATTTGTTGTAACTGAGCACACATGTAGGCTGTCATAGTTGGCTTCCCAGATGGCCCCATACATGTTCTATTGGCGATAAATCTGGTGACCAGGTAGGCCAAAGAAGTGTGGCAATGTTGTGGAGACATTTCTGTGACCCCCTTGTGTGTGCGGCCGAGCATTATCCTGCTGGAAGATGCCTCCTGGAAGCCACGATGAGAGGAACACATGTGGCTGCAGGATGTCCTGAAAATATTGCTGAGCTGTCGTTGTTCCTTGTATCACTACTAGGGGTGACCGGCTGTCATATGTGATGGCCTTTCAGACCATCACTCCAGCAATGAAAGAAATGTGCCACTTCACAGGAAAGGTAGGATTTAGTTGCTCACCCCTAGGTGTTCAGACACAAACACGTCTGTCATCAGTGCTTAAACCAAACCTGGATTTCTTACTGAAAACAACCGGGTTCCACTTCGTATCAATTCAGTTTTGTCATCCACAACACTACTGCAAATTGAGGCGACAGTGGGTGAGTGTCAAAGGCAATACATATAATGGGTGCCATGAGACCAAATTTCCTTCAGCAAAGTGCTACCATAGTACAGGGTATAAAAAGAAGAACCCGAGATGTCTATGTAAATTTCCAGCAGACTTATCCTAACAGGCATGCAGGTCCACACCAAAAACTACTGACGGGAATAGAAACGCCTACAAACAAGAGACAAACAGAAAATAGACAGGAGTCAGATGGAAGTGAATAACTGGTATCCTCATTGAGAAGGACGCGAAACAAATATTTACAAAACTAATGGCGATAGGTCCACTGTGCTGACCGAACACCTAGCCAACGAACCAGCTCATACACAAATAGAGAAATGCTTCTGTTGGTGCACAGTGCCGAAACAATAGTGAATATGTGCCGAAGGGGTGGATCATGTGGATCGGGGCTGATGTTGTGGCACAATCCCGGTCTCATTCCTGGCGATATTTTCTCCACTGCGATGCGATTCTAAAGTTAAAGTCTCGTATCGAAGTGCGAGAAAAAAATCGGCATGATGCCAGGGATATCGGCATCATGCCGACATATCGCCAGTCTGTTCAAATGGGGCCAGCGGCAGCAGCGCTAGCCCCATTGAAAAGAGATGGAGAATGCCGGGGACTTCTGCCACAGCTGTAATAGCTGTGACAGCTGTGGCAGGAGTTTCCTTCATCCCCGCGGGGACCGCGGGGATGAAGGAATCCTCTGCCACAGCTGTGGCAGAAGTCCCCGGCATTCTATTCCATTGCTTTCAATGGGATCGGCACTGCTGCCGATCCCATTGAAAGCACTGCTTTCTGCAAGCCATGCGGAATGATTATCTGGGAAGGGCTTGAAATATAAGCCCTTCCCCAATAATCTGCCAAAAGTGTGAAAAACAAATTTCAAAAATCATACTCACCTCTTCTGCGCTCAGCCACGTCCTCCTGCTGGCTCCCTGGCACTGCCATGAAGCTCTTTCAGCAGTCGGGGATTTAAAAATCCCCGCCTCCTGAAAGAGCTGTGCAGATTGGCTGAGGGCTATATCTTAGCTATTCATGAGTGAATAGCTAAGAGCTATGTGTGATTGGCTGAGCGCTCAGCCAATAGCTAAGCAGTAGCTGCTATTGGCTGAGCCCTCAGCCAATCTGTACAGCTCTTTCAGGAGGCGGGGATTTTTAAATCCCCGACTGCTGAAGGATTCTTCATAGCAGTGCCAGGGAGCCAGCAGGAGGACGCGGCTGAACGCAGGAGAGGTGAGAATTATTTTTTTATTTTTTTTTCCCTCTTATTGATGATTATCGGGGAAGGGCTTATATTTCAAGCCCTTCCCCGATAATCATTCTGCGGGGCTTGGCTGAAACCATTGAAAGCAATGGAATAGAATGCCATGGACTTCTGCCACAGCTGTGACAGCTGTGGCAGAGGATTCCTTCATCCCCGCGGTCCCCGTGCAGAAGTCCGCAGCATTCTCCCTATGCTTTTAATGGGGCTGCGCTGCTGTCGCTAGCCCCATTGAAAGCACTTGCGATATGCCGGTTCTATACCGGCCTCTTTCCTGCGCTGCGATGCGAGATTTTTCTCGTGCTCTCGCAGCACAAGAAAGAAAATATCGCCAGTGGGTGGGAGCCCTAAGTTGCAGCTACTGTGCTGTGAAAATTCAGTTCCAAAATATGCTTTCCGGTCTAAATTTGTCCATCAAAATATATCACGTCTTGTGTTAGTGACTACAGTGTTGTCTCCTACGAGACTTAAAGGGGTTGTCCCGCAAAACAAAGTTGGGGTATACACTTCTGTATGGCCATATTAATGCACTTTGTAATGTACATTGTGCATTAATTATGAGCCATACAGAAGTTATTCACTTGCCTGCTCCGCTGCTAGCGTCCCCGTCTCCATGGTGCCGTCTAATTTTCAGCGTCTAATCGCCCGATTAGACGCACTTGCGCAGTCCGGTCTTCTGTCTTCTGAATGGGGCCGCTCGTGCCAGAGAGCTGCTCCTCGTAGCTCCGCCCCGTCACGTGTGCCGATTCCAGCCAATCAGGAGGCTGGAATCGGCAATGGACCGCACAGAAGACCTGCAGTCCACCGAGGGTGAAGATCCCGGCGGCCATCTTCGCAAGGTAAGTAAGAAGTCACCGGAGCACGGGGATTCGGGTAAGTACTATCCGTTTTTTTTTTCAACACATGCATCGGGTTTGTCTCGCGCCGAACAGGGGGGCTATTGAAAAAAAAAAAAAAACACGTTTCGGCGCGGGACAACCCCTTTAAGGGCCATCATCAAACAAAAGATTTTAAATGGTGAGTGTGACCTAGAAGTTAACAGGTTAGAAAATTGCACCCATGAATCCAGAAGAAGTTATGAAAATGGAGCTCACTTCTGGACAAAAAGCTCCTGCTCTACAGCAGTATTGGCTCAATGCACTATTCGCTCCAATGGACTCTGTACTATGGTGATATTCTCCTGGAGAATTAATGCTTCCGGGGAGAAAACCACAGATAGAAAATACCTCTGAATATTTTAATATGAAATCACAGGCATCCAGATGCACAACATAGACCTCATGGACTTCTTTGGCAACCCTATTATGTCTCAATATGTAATAGGAGTTGTACACTAGGAGGATAATTTAACTTGGTAAAGTCCAGTTTTTGTGGAGCAATTAGGCTTCAACACTGAAAACTTTTACAATTGGTTATGTTGGATAAAGAATAATCATAAAGGTCACATTGCCAGACAGCTTACAAGCCTTACAGGTCATTTTTGATGGAGAAATCGAGCATGGCAAAGCTTGAGTATATAAAACCAATACTAAGAACCACATTTTCTACGTACTATAAAATGTAACATTGATTTTTTTGTTGCAAATAGATCATAACAGTTACAAATGGTGTTTTCGTAGTAGTGACATAATATATTTTGTGTCTTAGATCCACAGTTTTAAAGTAGGTCAATCAATAAAGATGCATTCTAGTAATTCCCAATGAAAATTATATGTGTCTATAATAAATCTTAAACTGCTTGGTTTGAACTTTCTAGACTTATTTTTAAACCTTCCTAATACTTCTTCTGAACATTTTAGAGCAACACTATATAATTGCTTTGGGAAAATAAAGAAAACGTTCTTATTAAATACTCTGGTGGAGGTGCAATGACAGTTCGGACTACACCCAACCATCTCATCTCTGACATGCCTACATGGAGGAATTCCATGCTGCATATGTTGCAGAGAGTAAGCCAGCAGCAGAGAGCAATCATGGAGTACCAGATTGTATATGCCATTAGCAGACGCTATATGGAGATTGGTCACTTGATGCCTGCGGAGTGGCTGAAGATCAAAAGACCTGTGTGCTGTTTTAGCCTACTTTAAGAGAGCAACCAAAATGGTGAGTTGTGATGATGTACTGATCAGTATAACCATCCTTGTTGGCTGCCCACTGAAAGTGATGCTACAAGTTCTCAGGGATAATGACATGTTGTTGCCACAGTAGGAGGAATAGGAGGTTGGAGAGATTCCAATCTACCAACTTCAATATGTTTCTCAACCCATGGAAGAAGTATAGAGGAGGAAGAAGAGGAGGGGAATAATATAAGTTCAGAGGCAGGGAAGGGGGCTACACAATGTTCCTTCCATACATCACTAACCCCAGCTATTCTACGTGGACGGCGGGACCAGATGGTGGCTACTCTTCAGCCTGACCCTGACGAATGTGGGCCTTCACTCTTAAGTACTTTGAGCCATATGAGTGCTTCTGTGCTTGCAGAAGGGCTGTCCCATAGCCCACATCAAAATATCAGCTCATTAATGGGTGTCCACACTCCTTGATCCCTGCTACAAGCACAGTGTTCATCAGATAAGTGGATGCATTCCCATGCAGTTTGTTGGGGAAAGGAGGGGGCGGAGGTTGGCTGCATTGGGGACCTTCTGGAGGAGAAATCAGTGAACATGATTTTTACTATCATTAACTTTAATAGGAGTCGGAATCGACTGTCTTGATTCACTAGAATTTTCGTGAAATCGGACCGATACTGACATAAACCGATTATTCTACTTATCGCTCATCCCTACTTAAGACGTCCTGGAGAGATTACGATTTACTTACCTCAAATTTACATTTTCTGGAGTCAATAAGCAGGACACATCGTGATTGCAAGATGCTAATGGGCTACAATGGCAGTTATGTGCCTATAAAAGGCTTTTAGAGTAACCATGTATATGTGCTTCATCATGTGATTTCAATATGTCTCACCTGTAGAACCTGATTAGCTGAAGCATGCTGTTTCAAGTGTTTTTGATGTGCAGTTTGTGATTCTAAGATAAACAAAAAGAGATGATGACACAGCACACTCTCAGAACTACTTTGTTTTTTTATAAGGCAATAGTAGGATATATCTGAAGAAACATATATATATATATATATATATATATATATATATATATATATATATATATATATATAGCGTGTTTTCCTGAAAATAAGACACCATTTTATTTTCATTTCCGCCCCAAAGAGGACACAGTGTCTTATTTTCGGGAGGGGGGCTTGCACCAACCTTGTCCGCGGTGTCCCAATGCCTCCTGATGGTACTCAGCGGCGCTGCGGTAAACTGCATCCTCCTAGTCTCACCGCTGAGCTTTTTCCTGGTGACGGGGCTTTGAATACCCCACCTCCAGCAAAGTGAGTGCTGTGATTGGCTAATCGAGCGCTAGCAGCTAATCACAGCCGATGCTTGATGAGCCAATCACAGCCATTCAGTGATGTCATTAACTGAATGGTTGTGAGTGCCTCATAGAGTGCCAGTTGTGATTGGCTGTGGGTGCTCGATTAGCCAATCACAGCGCTTGCTTTTCTGGAGGCGGGGTATTCAAAACTAAGATAGCAGACGGGGAGGACTGTGCAGTTTGCCGCAGCGCAACCGGAGACCATCAGAAAGCATCAGAAAGCCGCGGACCATGTGAGTATTGATTTTTTTGCGGGGGAGGGGGCATGTTAGCCAAGTTCTATTCTTTTGGGAGGCCTTATATTGCAAGCCGGTAAGTCTTACTATCGGGGTAGGACCTATTTTTGGGGAAGCACAGTATATATATATATATATATATATATACGGACATGTGAATGGGCACAGACATGATATGGTGTAATTGATTTGCACTTAAAAGGATAACAGGACAGGAGAAGGAGAAATACTTAATTAGTCCACTGATAAGTATGTGAGAGTTTTATAGTATCTACACTCTTTGTAAAAAAAAAAAATCAAGCACCTCAAAGTAGTTGTGGTTTTGCTCCAAACTCAGTATGCAGTTACATTTTGGGCACGTATGTAAATGATTAGAGTTAGATGAACGGTCTTGCCACCTGAGGCGCTAAGAGTGATTGCACCCTTGGCCTATAAAAATGCTCTCAATGACTACTTATGTATAGTTGACCTTTTTCAGCTTGTCTAGAACTCGTTGACTACTAGACATACCTCTAAGATGTGATTGAAGATATTTCGTCCAGTTAACAGAGGTTAGGATGCAAGAAGCTGGATGGTCATATTGACAAATTGCTCACTACCTGGGAAATTCTGACCAGAGTGTTAGGAGGTGATAGGATCAGTGGATGCGTGAGGGCATGCACACCAGATGACTGGACTCAGGACACCCTCAACATACAACCATTAGAGAGAATTGTCTGATCATCCAACAAACACAAACAGCTCAGACTGTTCTGTTGTCTGCCATGAAGGAACAGTTAGCACCACTGTTACAGGTCCATATGCCTGTTGGAACATTTCTAGGTGCTTGGTTGAAAGACATTTGATCTCATAGTACCCATTATATGTATTGCCTTTGAACTTCCCATCGACTTCACTTGCAGCGATGTCGTGAACAACAAAATTGGATTGCTACAGAGTGTAACCGGGTTGTCTTCAATAGTGAATCCAGGTTTAGTTTGAGCACTGACAACGGCCGTGTTCATATCTGAAGTCACACACTGTTCCCACTGCTGGTGTGATGGTCTAGGGGGCCATCGCATATGACATTTGGTCATGCCTAGTAGTGGTACGAGGGACAATGACAGTTCAGCGATATGTTCAGGACATCCTGCAGCCACATCTCATGGCGACTTCCATAGCCATTTTCTGGCAGGATAAAGCTTGGCTGCACACAGCAAGGATGTTACAGGAATGCCTCTAAGAAATTGCCACACTTCCATGACTGCCTGTTTGCCAGATTTATAACCAATATAACATGTAGGACTATGTGGGAAACCAACTTAAACAGCCTATTAGTTTGCAAGATCTAGAGGCTCACTTACAGCAAATGTGGAGTGGTATGCTGCAGGATACCATACAGAACCTGCATGCCTGCCAGTATCACATCTTTCATCCAAGCTAGAGGCGGTACAACAGGGTACTCAAGTCTCCCTTCAAGTGTTGAGTTTTCTGCAGCAAACTAAACTTTAGCTTTGATATTTTAATCACTTACATGATCAATGTTACAATCACACATAGAAGCTTCCATACAATTCCGACAACTCCTTCTAGGTGCTTAATTTTTTTTTACTATGAGTGTAAATTGATGTTTGGGGGTGAAGAGGCACCAGGCCTCTATACTATCTTTGCAACAGAATTGCATCAAATAGCCCACCTTACCATAAAACCCTGAGAATTATTCTTGCCTGTGTTCAGAGTATCAAAGATGGTCATAAATTAGTATTCCCAAAAAATTTGAGATTGAAGTTGACTTGTAATATAATAACCCTTCGAATTTCTATGTTGTGTCCTTGGGTACTGTCTGCAGACCCATAATCAGGAAAACAGCTGACTGGTAAGAAGACTTTTATTCTTATCCCTCATTTTGTCTCTGTGCGTCTCTCTGCGCTGCGTTGGGTAAGTTTCCCTGAAAGAGGTTCAATTATATCCTTGTGGTCCATTTTTATGACATAGAACCCTATCAAATAAGCTGACTAGTTGTCTAGGTTTGAATAAATGTGTAAATCAGTGTGCTTCACAGCCGTAATATTATCAATGGGTTGGATGATCGTCCTAGTGTGGATATTCTATGATCTAAGTTCTCTGATTCACTGGTGAGGAGTTCTGGATCCCTGATGAGGGACTAGGTGGGTTCTGCACTGTGAAGCTGGAGTATTTAGGGTCACGCACATGCAGCAGGAACACCTGTATATTGTCTGTAGGACAAGTGTCTGCCTTGTGACAAAAATCTCTTATCACAACTGGACATACTATCCTCAGACGGGGTTAAGATGGTCCAAGAAAGCCACCTCGGATGAGTCAGAATGGATAATGACCAAAGACGTAGTAAGGAGTATGGAAGATAAAGAGATTGCTAAAGAATGTAAGGCTCTGATGTCTATCATGAAACAAGACACCAGACATGGGACCCTTAGTCCCCGTCTGTGGTCAAATACAATGATAGAACATAAAGGCAGTTTTTAAGATGATAAACTCCTGAAGGCAGCTGAAGGTTGGGACAAATGTGCCCGCCTGACTGTTAAAGGAAAGATAGAGGAGAGAATTGAAAATGATGGTGTCAGTAAGTATAGGATAAGGAAGACAACAGGTAGGAATGTACCCCCGCCCTATAACCCCATCAATGGCTCCTATTGGACTTGCCATCATTGTGGTGAGCAAAACCTCAATTGGAAAAACACCTGTCTGGCTTATGGAGCCAGCAGGCTGTTTTGAAAGAAAAACCCCATGAGCCTGTCTGTAACACGGGATTATATCCTATGTGACCAAAGGTACAGATTTTGCTCCCTTGCACCCACAAGTCATTGCATCTATGATACACTTATATCATACCAGGTCAAAGGGTCCTGTCACCACCCAGGAGGAGGTAACAGAGGAAGAAATAGAGGAGAAAGGTGTCGCAGCACAAACTCCTAGGTGTCTCATTATTCGGAGGATCAAAACCAATGATCCCGACCAACCCATTGACCCTGACCACAAGGACCATGTTCCTTGGTGCCCCCAAGATATTATTAGTATCACCAATAAGATGCCAGATCCTGAGAAACAACGCATGGGGTTCTACAGAGCTTGCCTACAGTTAGCAGGAGTCTATGACTGTTGTTACAAAGACCTAGAAGAAGTGGCCAGAAATAAGACTGATCCCTTCTTCCCATTGATGATGGAGGATTTTAGCCCAGCACCTGACCCTAAGTTGTTGGGAATGGGAGCATCTTTCCTACATCATCTATAATGCTGGGCTTCAAAGCAAATGACAGAGCTAGGAATTACCCTGCATGATATCTACTGTTGTCCTGGATCAAGATAATAAATAAAGGAGGAAAATGTCATGGCATATAAACTGTTAAAGTTTCTAGTTAGAAAAAAATGTATGTATTTATGATCTTGATTAATTTAGGGGATCTGGCTTAAAGGGGTTGTCCCGCGCCGAAACAGGTTTTTTTTTTTTCAACAGCCCCCCCGTTCGGCGCGAGACAAACCCGATGCAGGGACCTAAAAAAAAATCCGCACAGCGCTTACCTGAATCCCCGCGCTCCGGTGACTTCTTACTTACCGGTTGAAGATGGCCGCCGGGATCTTCTCCCTCGGTGGACTGCAGCTCTTCTGTGCGGTCCATTGCCTGAATCCCCGCGCTCCGGTGACTTCTTACTTACCGGTTGAAGATGGCCGCCGGGATCTTCTCCCTCGGTGGACTGCAGCTCTTCTGTGCGGTCCATTGCCGATTCCAGCCTCCTGATTGGCTGGAATCGGCACGTGACGGGGCGGAGCTACACAGAGCCGCTCTCCGGCACGAGCGGCCCCATTCAGAAAAGAAGAAGACCCGGACTGCGCAAGCGCGTCTAATCTGGCGATTAGACGCTGAAAATTAGACGGCACCATGGAGAAGAGGACGCCAGCAATGGAACAGGTAGGTGAATAACTTCTGATAACTTCTGTATGGCTCATAATTAATGCACAATGTACATTATAAAGTGCATTAATATGGCCATACAGAAGTGTATAGACCCACTTGCTTTCGCGGGACAACCCCTTTAAAATCAGGAACTATACATAGTGTACAGTTTAAACAGGTAGATACAGGAACTTAAGTATATAGAATATGTCGAAATGTTGTGAAAACCTTGACTGCATCTGTTTCCATTTCTCAACCTGTCGACCACACAAGTCTTACGAATGTTAAGACTGTTATATCAGCAGACAGAAATATCTTATGGTCAATAGTTCTGCAATAATGAACTTTACATGACAACACCTTCTTTCCCATATGAAAGGGTGTAATATATTTCAATAAACAGAGTTCTCTTGAAATTCTCTTGAGTTCTCTCAAATGAGGATCATTCTGCTATAACACAAAGTCCTTTTGCGTTATTTTCAGAAAAAGCTAGCTTTTCCTCTCCATGGGCATTAATCCAATACAATTTGGCACCTGACAACGAGGTCAAGGATTCACAGAGGCAGGAATAGTCTAATTGTAAACTTAACTAGCCCTTCACAGAAATAGACTAAAAGTGATAATTCTTTATTAATATTAATTAAAACTATACTTGGGCTGACAGACTAACACACAGAAAGTACTACGACAAGGAGAAATGTTTACAAGAGCCGGAGTTATAGCCGTTTAGGAACCACTGCACTTATAATACCTAGTACCATATATAGTGTTCTATAATTTAATTCAATCCGATGCCCTTACAACATAAACCCATTGTTGGTCTGATGTCAACTTAATAAATGAATAGACACCAAGCAGTGGGATAGAGATATAGCCAACTTGATGTATTTCAAATTGCTGAGATAAATCGAGAAAAATAATTAGCTCAACAGATATCCGATTGATGGCTCAACTCTGACATTCATCAAAATGATGTAATAGCTCAAAAATGAGAGCTTGATAACAATAGCAAGGAGGTCAAAGATTGTTACCAGTGTGGTTTTGATAACAGTACTAAAATTCTTGGCTACAGGAAACTTAGGCTTTCTCTCTTTAGGTTGCTGTTAACGTTGTGCTTCTGGATCTCGTGGTTCTACAGGTTTCCTTGTGCACACCTTCACAGGTAGGGGTTAGTTGAGCTGGCTGGGTGTGGTATTGTCCACCAGCCAATCCCCCTCATCTGCAGCAGATAAATACCAGCAAACTCTTGTGAGAGATTGCTGGTCATTTTAGTGCTTTACTGTTGTACCCTGTGTAAATTCCACTCAAAGCTGGTGTGGTTGCATGCTTGTCTGTAGTGTCCCTCTCTCCTCCCCTGAAGACAGTCTGAGCACCTGCTGTCCCTCCCTTCCTTGCGTTCTGGGGTGCATGCATTGTGGGCTGTGTGGTATGGTTACTGCACAGGTGCACACATCTGCAGGTTTCTCCATACCCCTAGGCAGGTGTGGCCTCCAGACGTCTGATGTCTTGTGTGTGTGTCAGATCAGTGATGCCTGACACTGTTCCCTATGTCAGCATATTGGCTGACTTTCTATTTCCCTGGTGTGAGGACACTTGGACAGGCTATGGTTTTCCATCTGTATGCATGTGAGCTCTGGGTGGGGTTTCTTGCTATATGTTGTATGCACAACCTGGTATGCAGGTGTGAACAGTGACATGTTTGGTATGTCTGTGCAAGTGGCCAGACATGTGCTTTATGTGCATTCCTGTTCTGTGATCAGTGTGTGTGAACAGTGTCGCGCCCTACGTGTGTTTTGTGAACTTCTCCAGGTTCCTGATCAAAGATAGCTAGGTCCCAGGTGAAGACAGCAGGGCCAACCTTATCGGGATGATTACCCAGCTTTTAGATAGGGGTTCCCCATTTTCCCTGGTTAGTAAGGGACAGTGGTCCTCCCATCTCAGCCTGGAGAGGTGCAATTTGTTAGTGCAAATGCTGAGTGAGTGTTTGCAGTTTTAAAAGGACACAATCCTGCGTCCGTACAAAGACGTGGCACTTTAGTGTGCCAGGCGGAAGTAACAGTTGCCTTAACACTGGCAAGGAAATCGTGTGAGATTTGTGCATTGCGAGACGCACAATTCTTGCACAAAAATGAAACCCATAATTTTAAATGGGTTCATTCACATTAGAGAGGTTTGTGTGTTGCAAACTGCAATGCTATGCAGGAAAAAAATTGCAGCATGTCCTATCTTTTTGCAACTTTGCCAATTGTTTTCAATGGGGCTGGCGGCAGCAGCGCCGGCCCCATTGAAAACAATAGGAGAACTTTGTGATCCTCTGTTATGATAGCCGCAGTGGGGATTCCCCTCATCCCCGCAGTGATGCGATGCTGTTTTCACTGAAAACGCTTTGCATCCTCTGGGCTTTCGCATCGTGGGAGTGTGATATTGGGTGGTGATTCGCAGCCCAAAATCGCCCTCGCCAGTGTGAAGGAGCCTTTAAATGTGTGGCAATCGGATCTCATCCTTACTCTATGTTTTTGTCCTTGTTCTCCAACTTAAAGCCCCCCAAATCGGAAATTCAGTACTTATGATCTGGTACACAACATTGGATGTAGATCACGTGAATGCCTCAGGGATCTTATAGTCCTGCAATGTGTTGGGGATCCGTATCCTGCCTGTGGTCAGTATATGTCAACAGGTTTTGCAACTCCTACTTTGCAGGGATAAGTTCCCTTGTGTGTCGGAGGTAAATGCATAAAGTTCCTCAAATTTGGCGATTGTCTGCTTATCGCAGGGGAGAGTCTAGGAATATGATTTTCAACTGGCGATCCTTGTGTAGGGTATGATGATGTTTCCTTGCAGTTTCCCTTAGAACCTCCAACCATGGATTGTAGGTCACCACTAGAGGTACACAATTGTTTTCTTCTAGCACATTCCTATGGCGTGTCTATGGTGTTTTTGATGTGCATGTACGAGTACTTGCAATTCTTGTACCACCTTTTTAAGTTATCTATTGGTTTAATGTAGTGAGTGCAAGTAGATAGGTAGATATGTACATGTCATTACATCTATAGCATGTTGCATGGTGTACTGCGAATACCAGCTGGAATACCCTGCGGCAATACTAAATGTCCCCAGTATTTGTGAAGGAGGGCTTCACATTACTTGGGGGCCCCCGATAAACAGACTGCTCTTAACAATAGGAAGTCCTAGTCTGAACCTGTACATATAAATACAGGACAAAGCCAATTTAGGGTCAGAGACATACTGTAGCGCTCACAACAAATTTCTATAACATGGTAGTTATACAAATATGATACTAAATAAAATGATATCACTTAATGCAGGCAGTTTTCTAAGGTATTCATTGGAAGTTTGCATAGCTATAGACTGAGGAATGAATACCTTGGATGTTACAATCACCTTTCATTTTAAATTATTTAGCAAAGAAGATGGTGCTACAGTAAATATACTAAATATATTTCACATTGTTAGATAGGGTGGCTGTTGTTCAGCTTATGATTTATAAAAGGACGGTCCTTGATTTGCAAACAAATATATTTACCTTCAACATAAGTGTTATAGATTGTATTGCCCTTGGAACCGGTGAATTAATGCATTCTAAATTTATAACACTCCTCTGCACAAGCAGTAGATTCAGTGCTAATGCTTTCACTTAACAGAGTGGTATAGTCAACTTCCTATTCATCTGTTGGCTATTTGTTGAGTAGGAAAGTTTTATTTTGCTCTATGTAATATAACATGAACAAGGGCATGCAGACCTTAGAGCCAGTTCAGGTAAAGATGAGGGTCTATGATAAGGGGCACCCTACTTACTGTGCGTAGGTTTCATATTCCCCATATTGCTCTGTTTTTGCTATATGCTGTGTAAACCTGTGAACCTTCCTATTCATAATCACTTTTAGCACTGTGTCAAGCATATATATTTAAAATGCATGCAAGACTTCATTTTCCTTGGTCAAAAAATTGACCAATCTGGAGAATCTATGCCAGAGATAAAACAAAGGATAGCATTGGGATGAAGTGCGATGCTAAACATGGACAAAATCTGGAAAAGTAGGGATATGAGTATAGCAACTAAATGCAGGATAGTGCAAACCACTATTTTCCCCATAGCCATGTATGGATGTGAAAGCTGGACTGCGAAAAAAGCTGATGAAAGGAGTATTGATGCGTTTGAGCTGTGGTGCTGGTGAAAGCTGCTGCATATACCCTGGATGGCGAGAGTAGCAAACAGAGAAGTCTTGAATCGTATAAGATCTGATATATCCCTGGAGGGCAAGATGGCCGGGCTCAAACTCATGGATTTTGGCCATGTAATGCAAGCAGAATCACTAGAAAAATCTATAATGCTTGGACAGATCAGTGGCAAAAGAAGACCTGGAGTCAAAGGACACGATGGCCGATACTGTCAGAGCTGATACTGGCATGGATATCACACAACTGAAAGAAGCAGTGCAAAACTGAAAAACATAGAGGGAGAGAGCCTTTAGGGTCACCGTGGGTCACGAACAACTAAACGGCTAATAAACAACAACAAGCATATATGTTTTAATACAAAAAAGCATACCCATAGGCTATAAATTGTCAAAGCCAGTTCTAAAGTGCATACTATTTACGACACTTTCTCTGTGTAAAGAAGCGTAGCTTGCCACATTTTTATATCCCAAAAAAATATATATATATATATATATATATGAGGCATAAGCTTTTTGTGGGATATAAAAAATGTATCAAGCTACGCTTCTTTACCCAGAAAAAGTGTCGTAAAAAGTATGCACTTTAGAACTGGCTTTGACAATTTATAGCCTATAGGTATGCTTTTTTGTATTAAAACACCCTCGGTGACCCTAAAGGTGAGCTCCCTCCATGTTTTTCAGTTTTGCGCTGCTTATTTCACTAGTGTGTTAACGCATGTGTAATTATATATATATATATATATATATATATATATATATGGTTTCCCTACTAATCCTCCTTAACCTGTCTGCTGCATTTGACACTGTTGACCATAATCTCCTTCTCACTATGCTCAACTCTATTGGTCTAAAGGATACTGCTCTCTCCTGGTTCTCTTCCTACCTCTCTGACCGCTCTTTCAGTGTTTCCTTTGCTGGTTCTATCTCTGCTCCACTTCCTCTCACTGTTGGGGTCCCCCAGGGCTCGGTCCTTGGTCCCCTTCTCTTCTCTATCTATACTGCCCCAATTGGACAAACCATCCACAAATTTGGCCTCCAATACCATCTCTACGCTGATGACACCCAACTATACACCTCCTCTCGTGAGATCTCTGGACCATTCCTCCAAAATATCACCGACTGTCTGTCCGCTCTCTCTAACACTATGTCCTCCCTTTTTCTCAAACTAAACCTCTCTAAAACTGACCTCCTTGTCTTTCCACCTTCTAACCAACCTCCCCTCAACATCTCCATTCCAGTGTCTGGCACCATCATAACCCCCCGACGGCATGCCCGATGTCTTGGGGTCACACTGGACTCTGACCTCTCCTTTGCCCCCCCATATCCAATCTCTGGCCCAAACATGCCACATGCACCTCTGAAATATTGCTAAAATACGTCTGTTCCTAACCACGGACACGCTAAAGACGCTCGTGGTTGCCCTCATCCACTCCCGGCTTGACTACTGCAACTCGCTACTCATTGGCCTCCCCCGCACTAGACTCACTCCGCTCCAATCCATACTAAATGCAGCAGCTAGACTCATTTTTCTATCCAGTCGTTATTCAGACGCCTCTGCATTATGCCAGTCGCTGCATTGGCTGCCCATCCACTGCAGAACCAGATTTAAACTCCTGTACCTCACTCACAAAGCTCTGCATGGTGCTGCGCCACCATACATCGCCTCCCTACTGTCAGTACACCACCCAGCCCGCTCACTCCTATCGGCTAACACACTCAGACTAAACACCTCTGTAATACGAACCTCACATGCTCGCCTACAGGACTTCACCAAAGCAGCACCCATCCTCTGGAACGCTCTACCCCAAGGCATCCGGACAATTCCCGATGCATGAAATTTCAGACATGCCTTAAAAACGCACCTCTTCAGAGAAGCTTACCAAATCTCCTGACCTAGTCCCTCGCCCCTCCCTATGGTGCTCCACCCTGTTTGCCTTCTGATAAATGATCTGTACATAAAATTTCCTATTGCCTGTGTTCCCCAACCCCTGCACCTCCTGTACCACCCTCAACCCATTTGTGTCTAACCCAATGTATCTCACATTGTAATTGTTGCAATTGTTGTATTGTTTTGCATTTATCCATGCCTGAAAGCGCTGCGGAATAAGTTGGCGCTATACAAATAAAGATTATTATTATTTTATATATATATATATATATATATATATATATATATATATATACATTTACACATACTGCGTTAACACACTAGTCTACTAATGAGCTAGGTCTAAAAGTTGAAAATTGCAAGCTTAGACTAGATAATCTTAAAATGCTCCAGATTTATCACAGCAGCTCTGCTGGATGATCTGTTTGGTACAATTTTTGCCACACTCCCTTTTTATGAAAGGACAGCCCTTTGTCAGACAGAGCAAAAAACGTTTACAGAAGTTTCTAAAACACATAGTTAAAGTGGCACAAAGCATGTTTGACATTTCCTTGCGCTATTTGAGCCAGAAAACTATTGGAATCTGCCCAAATGTCCTGCTGATATTAAACAAAATGATAGACATCTATGCCACAATCAGTATATCCTACAGTGCCATAATGAAAGAGGAAAAGATTTGCTGTAATTAATGAAGGTCAGTGAAAAAGGTAACATTTTTCCTTACCAATGTGGTAAACAATCAGAAGAAGAAATTAACATTTAACCACAATATAAGTAAAACAGGTGGTAAATGAAGAAAAGGGGGGAAAGGGACTTGTTACTTGCATAGCACCAACTTATTCCGCAGCACTTTTTGGGTAACTTATTTATTTATTACCCCCCAGCAAGCTGGGTACTCATTTTACCGACCTTGGAAAAATGGAAGGCTGAGTCAACCTTGATCCGGCTACCTGAAAGATGCGGGAATTGAACTCGCAACCTTTAAGTCGTGAGCAAGAGCTTAGGACTGCATACTGCTGCCTTAACACTCTGTGCCACATGAGGCTAAAAGCAGGTATTTCCCAGGACCCCCCAGACATAGCCGAGATTAAAAAGGGCGCCATTTTGATGTCGGAAGGACCCAATATTTGTTTGCTCTTACATGCCTTTTCCATAACACTAAAGAAGAAAATCCTGCCCTATAGAACCTCTATGAAAAAAGTAATCACCACACCATCTATATACATTCTTAAAGGGGTATTCCAGTAATATGAAGTTATCCCTGAGCATTTGAACTTGGCTTTCTCTGAAAGTTCCATTGAAATTAATGGACTAACAGTAAATTGGCCTCCAGTCGAAAGATTCTGGGAGAACATGGGACCCCCATACACAAGATTGGTAGGGTACCCAGTGGTAGGATCTCCACTAAACAAATTTGGAAAAAAAATAAATTTTATTCACATGTTTTTGCCTAATGTTTGACATAGAATATGATACAAACACAAATTTCAATAGAATACTATATTTTGTTTCTTCAGATTCATTGCTTCATGCCATGAAGAACTAAATAAGCAGAATGAAGGACTTGCTTGGACATTGTGAATGTTAAATAGGTATAATTGTGTTTCATAACTGTTCTCAAGTAGGATTTTATAAATTTCAATGATATAATAGAGAAATTTTAAGTCAAAATGAATACCGTGGTTGCTATGGTGACATTCAGTGTGTTGATACTCTGCATTTGCAATAAGAAAACTAATTATAGCTAAAGTCTATTTATTAACATTTCAGAATAAATTGGCACAGGCAGCAAGAGACAAGCCATGTTAATACCACTCCATTATTACCCCTTTAAAGGTTGGTATAACTGTAGCTTCCGACATTTATCATATGAAAATGTCAACAACACTCCCCATCCCCACTTACACCAGTAAGCATGCTTCAAATATGCCTAACTCACCAATTTTCAAAAAGATCGCATCTGTCCAGCTTACATTAATTTGAAATGTTCTGCAAAGTATTTAGACCTTTAAAAATACAAATTGCACAGCATGAATTTTTAGTGTGTTCCTGATAGTTATTAGAAATTCCTAATAATTATAATCAAAGCTTTGCAGCCAAAATTTCCAACATTGTATGCTTGCATCAGTGACAGGCTTCCTAATATGTCGGTTATGTCATTCACCATCACAGTTAGTCTTCAGGATGGAGATATACAGTACACTCCAGAATTACTTAAAGGGGTTGTCCCGCGAAAGCAAGTGGGGTTATACACTTCTGTATGGCCATATTAATGCACTTTGTAATATACATCGTGCATTAATTATGAGCCATACAGAAGTTATTCACTTACCTGCTCCGTTGCTAGCGTCCTCGTTTCCATGGTGCCATCTAATTTCAGCGTCTAATCTCCCGATTAGACGCGCTTGCGCAGTCCGGTCTTCTCCCTTCTGAATGGGGCCGCTCGTGCCAGAGAGCTGCTCCTCGTAGCTCCGCCCCGTCACGTGTGCCGATTCCAGCCAATCAGGAGGCTGGAATTGGCAATGGAACGCACAGAGCCCACGGTGCACCATGGGAGAAGACCTGCGGTCCACCGTGGGTGAAGATCCCGGCGGCCATCTTCGCAAGGTAAGTAAGAAGTCACCGGAGCGCGGGGATTCGGGTAAGTACTATCCGTTTTTTTTTTTTAAACCCCTGCATCGGGTTTGTCTCGCGCCGAACGGGGGGGCTATTGAAAAAGAAAAAACCCGTTTCGGCGCGGGACAACCCCTTTAAATATTAGATATTTGTTCATGGCTACCAAGAATTTTAGCAGTTTCCAAGTTTCCCTAGGACGGTAGACCTTGAGTAGTACCGGGTTAGAACCAAGAGGAATTTAATACGTACATTTATAGTTTATCTGTGGAATATGAATGGAAGATAACTATATTTCCAGAATCTAGAGATGATGCTGAACACAATGCCTATACGTTATAGATGAGCGAGTATACTCGCTAAAGGCAATTGCTCGAGCGAGCATTGCCTTTAGCGAGTATCTCCCCTGCTCGAGACGGAAGGTTCGGGTGTCGGCAGGGGGCACGGAGCTGCGGGGGAGAGCGGGGCGGAACGGAGGGGAGATCTCTCTCTCCCTCTCTCCCCCCGCTCCCTCCTGCTGACAGCCGCTACTCACCGCTCCCCTGCGCCGCCACCCGAACCTTCTGTCTCGAGCGGGGGAGATACTCGCTAAAGGCAATGTTCACTCGAGCAATTGCCTTTAGCGAGTATACTCGCTCATCTCTAATATATGTCCATCATTGATCTCAAAAACTTGCTGAAGCAAACATCTGTTGGACTGAAAATCCCTCTTATATCATGTTTGGTGTCCATGAGTAGATAAAATCAGGTTATAAAATATGGTGGTCATAGTTCCTCTCTTGGAGAGCCTCCTGAAGAAATATGACTGAAAAATGGAATTGCATCTCCCTTTTAGAGTTTTGTACATACAATCAACCTGACTCTCCTTGATGTCATAGGTGAGGGGTCAGAGGTGTGCTGGTACATGTCAGGATTCCAGAGGAGTGCATGTGCATGCAGGAACTGTCCAACACCTCTTTGCATGTCTCTTTGCACCCAGATTCAAGCCAATCTACTCAGTGATAACTAGTATTTCTACTTTTTAGCACTTTTATTTTCATAATTGTATTGTATATACAATTTGTTTGTATATTATCCTCCATCAGGAGATTTGGCTATCAGTATTATCTTTATGCTGATGACACCCAGTTATACACCTCTTCCCATGTCATCACAGCACCATTGCTTCAGAATGCCACCGAATGTCTGTCTGCTGTCTTTAACACTATGTCCTCTCTCTACCTAACACTGAACCTCTCAAAAACTGACCTACTAGTGTTTCCGTCCTCTACTAACCGACCTCATCCTGACATCTCCATCTCAGTGTGTGGCACCACCATAACTCCCAGCATGCCCAATGTCTTGGGGTTATATTCGACTTTGATCCCTCCTTTACCCCCTAGATCCAATTTCTTACCTGAAAATGTCACCTGCACCTCATGAACATTGTAAGAATTCACCCTTTTCTCACTGTGGGCATGCTAAAAGCGCTCACTGTTGCCCTCATCCACTCTCGGCTCGATTGCTGCAAACTCACTACTGATTGGCTTTCCCGGCACCAGACTTGCCCCCCTACAATCCATCCAGAATGCAGCAGCCAGGCTCATCTTCCTGTCCAGCCGCTACTTGGATGCCTCTGCCCTGTGCCAGTCACTGCACTGGCTGCCCATCAAATCCAGAATCCAATTTAAACTCCCTACCCTCATCCACAAAGCTCTCCACAGCATTGCACCATCCTACATTGCTTCCCTCATGTCAATCTACCACTGCTAAATCAGATTAAGTTCCTCTTTAATTCAAACCTCTCATTTCTGCCACCAAGACTTCTCAAAAGCAGCACCTGGAACATGTTACCCCAAACTGTCCGGGCAATCCCTGACACACATAATTTCAGGCATGCTCTTAAAATGTACCTCTTCAGGGAGGCATACCATATCCCCTAAACCAAACCCCTCTGTACTCCACCTGATAACATGCTCCCTGCCCTCACTGATTGCAATCCCTGCCAGCCGCCATCAACCACCCCCTGCAGTCATACCAATTAAGTCACTATACGACTCAAGTCTGACCATTGTCTATGAGTATGGCATCCCACACTCTCCACCTCGCCACACTGTGCACATCTCCAGCCCTTTTACTTACTATATCACCCCATTATTTGTCATATATAAGCTCGTTGGAGCAGGACCTTTACCCCTACTGTCTCCATCAACTGATTACAAATAGTAATGTATCAATGGCTTTGCTTCTGTTCCCCCCATTTTGTAAGCACTGTGGAATACGTTGGCACTATATAAATAAAGATTATTATTATATTGTTTTTTATATGCCTTTTGTAAGCACTGTTATTTTTACTAATAAAGTGTTAACCTTTATTAGTCAGTCCTTGTCATTCTATAAAGAGCACATAGAAACCGATAAATGTGGTAATCTTGGCTACTGGTGACACTTTTATATACTGTAGATCCTAAAAAGAAGGCAGACACTTCTGACATATTAGACACCATTGATACCATTTGACATATTTGAGCACATAAATGTCATAGACAGGGGCTAGTTTCGGACCTCATTCTATAAACCAAAACAGAGACTCACTCTAAAACAGTTACTCCTTTCCTAGTGTTGCTGATGTATGTCTGGCTCTAAGTTCCAGTAAAGTTAATAAGAAGAATCGCTTATCTTGGTGTGTCTATCATTCTCTTTGTGAGTACCCTCAGACATCATTCTGCCCTCATACTTTCTCCATCACAGACCTACAAAAGATCAACTGATTGCCAGACAGAATTAATACAAAAAGGGGTAATTTTAATAAGGATACATACACAAACTAACAACCCATGAAAGTACAAAAGATGGATCCAAATTGTCAAAGTATACAACTGAATGATGGCTTGTAAAAACATCAAAACAGTAATACGTTTCACTGGGAACACAGCTATTGAAATAATTCATCTCTGAATTTGGACAGACAAAGAATGAAAAATAAAGCAGTAAGACACAAACAATGGGGAAATGTGAATGAGAGGAAATCGAAGGAGAAAAAAGAGAGAGGTGGTATGTTAAGTCAAAATCAAATAACTAACTTGGTATTGACAGCCATGTATTCATATATTTGTCTGAAAGGTGTCTGAAGAGACCTTTCTTGGTCAGAAATATCAATCCTGGGATGAAGGAGAAGAACACTAATGCAGGAGAACTAGTCACATTCCCTGAGGCAGCAGAACATCCAATGCCAGAACATATGAACTATCTCACCAAGTATCCAGAGGCCTTATGATATCTCTAGCAAAGGGAAAAAGCAGACGAGTATATGAAATGCAGTAGCGCCAGTACCTGTATCAATGTAATAATAGCTTATAGTTCTCTAGAGTATAACCATAGATCAGAAAAGTATGTATCAGCATGTATGTCTTACTCCAGTCATCTTGGGAGAGTGAAATTCACAGGTTCTCTTCTCATTTCAATTAGAATAAATTGACTGAGTCCTTTACCATCCTATCTATCAGTAGCCCATAGATCAGAGACACCAGGTGAGAAGATGGAGAAGTCTATAAATATAATCCCTCCAAGGAGAAGAGAGATATGAAGGTTTCCCCAGAAGCCTGACGTGACCAAAAGAAATCTTACAACCTCTTGTGTATGAACTAATCACCAGGCTGCAATGGGAAATAGAATTGTTGCATATCAGTAAAAGAGGCTACAGTCTGATGATTAACTCTTGGTGTTGAATGAAAGAGATGAACATTACAAGTTGCTAAAGAGGCTGCATGATAAATAGGCTAAAGAGGCTAAGGATCTAATTGTTGAAAGGCATCAGTCAGGAGAGGGGGACCAAAAACGTTCCAAGACATTACATATACCATATTCAATGCAGTGAAGACGGTTGTCGAAAAGTGGATTAAATTTGGCCCAACAGTAACATTACCAAGAACTGGACATCCCTCAAACATTGATGAAAAGACCAAAAGAAAATTGGTCTGGGAGGCTGCCAAGAGGCATACAGCAACATTAAAAAGGCTGTAGAAGTTTTGGCAAATACTGGTTGAGTAGTGTATGTGACAACCATCTCCCTTATTCTTCACATGTCTGGGTTGTGGGGTATGGTGTCAAGATGGAGGCTTTTTCTAACAAAAAACATCCAAGCACAGCTATGATTTGCCAAAACCTACATCAAGTATGCCAAAATTAAACGGGAGAACATGTTATGGTCTGATGAGACGAAGGTTGAACTTTTTGGGCATGATTCTAAAAGGTATGTTTGGTGCAAAGCCAGCACTGCGCATCATCAAAAGAACACCATACTCACAGTGAAGATGGTGGAGGCAGCATTATACTTTAGGGATGTTTTTCTGCTGCTGAAACTGGGGCTTTAGTCTAGGCGGCAGGAATTATGAATAGTTGATATCTGCTAGAAAGCTAAAGATGAAGAGGAATTTCACTTTTCTGCCTGATGCATTTGCCAAACCAAGAGGTCAAAGACCCCTTCCAACTATTTAAATAAGACTCAATATGTAAGTCATATTTAAAGTGGCTGTCCCACTTCTAGCTGTTTTGCTGCAGGAAGAAAACAGCTCTGGACATTGTACAATGGACCAGGTACAGAAGGCTGAGACCTTTTGAAGTGAATAGAACCCAGTCTGCAGTACCAATCTGGGCCATTGAGCAATTTATGGAGCTGTCTGCTTCTTGGCTAGAAGTGGGGCAATCCCTTAATCTATATCATATTTGAGTTAAGAGAACAATAAAATTAGAACAGTTTGTGTACTGGCCACTGGTACTGGATGGGGAAGAAGATGGAGACAGCGAACTGTGTCTCAATGGAAGGTGCTAATGGATGGAGTCCAATCACGTGCCTCTCCATCAGTCACCATTTGCAGGACAAGAACAGTTGGATTGACCAGGGGAGAGTCACTCACTAGTGGTACTTAGCATACAAAACTAGAAATACAAGGTGGCCATAATTAAAGTATCCCTATTCAGAGATATCTTGTGAGACATCCACTGGGCACTGATTAAGAACATGCAGAAGCAATCCATATACAAAAGTAATTGCTACAGCTGCTGTTGAAAGTGCACATGCTGTTTCAAGACAGTTTGACATGGCCCAGTCAAAAGTGCTGAAAATCATATGTAAAGTGTTGCATTTTTCCTGTATAAGATCAAACACTTGCAATAACTGCTTCCTGGGAACCCAAGAGTGCAACTGACATTTGCACTAAAATTCCCTAGTCGAATGGAGCTGGACAGTACCTCAAATTCATTTTTACACATCTCACCGCAACACATTAACCCCTGATACTGAAATTTGGAACTATTTTTGTTTTTTTTCATATGGATTACTTCCACATGTCCTGGATAGTATTATTGCCAAGTACGGCTCAGTTACCCACAGTAGATGTCTCCCTAGACATCTCTGAATAGGAATACTTTAATTATGATCACCTTGTACTTGAGACCAGAAAAAGTACAAAAAATAGTTGCATTGCCTAGTAAAAAAAAATAAATTTGCAGTAGCCTAATTCACATACTGGGTAATACACACAGGTGCGACATTGCACCTGTCCATATCTCATATGCGAATAAAGTTATCACTTGTTTATTTTTACTGGCGAGTGCAGAACTTTTGAACACTATATATTTGTAAGTTGGCATGATCTTTATCAATCGCTCTTCTGGACTGAATACATATAAGTTGGCTAAATCCCTTAAGGTGGAGATAAATATATGGCTAGTGCTCCAAATAATAGTAGGTTAGTGGATTGGAAGAGGACTCATCTGGTGTGGACCGCCCATCGGAGGACAGGTGTCCACAGCGGTGGTCCAAGTCAGCTTTATATGTATTTAAGTGTCCAAAGTATTGAATTCCTGAAGATGTCTTCAACACCCAGGAAGAGTGTCATAGGGGGAATCCCGGCGTAAAGGGAATACCTCAGTGGTATAAAATCGAGCAAAAGAAAATAAAATCCTCACTTGATAAAGTAGGCATTCTGAGGACCTCCGAAATGCGTTGCTTACATACACTTACTGTGACTGTCCTCTGTCCAGTTTGAGTTCTTATTTTATTGGTTGCTCTGTTCCTGTCTGACTTGAAATAATACAGAAAAAATTTGGATTTCTGTACCATTCACTTGGATGTTCTACAGACTACTCTGAATTTTACATGAGCCACACCCCCCTCCTCTACCAAGTAAGCTAACTTCATTTTTATTCCTTGTCCATTCAACTAGAGCGCAGTGATTTTATTTCCCTTTGCTCTGTTTTAGAGGGGTTGTCCCGCGCCGAAACAGGTTTTTTTCTTTTTTCAATAGCCCCCCCGTTCGGCGCAAGACAAACCCGATGCACTTTGGATAGTACTTACCCGAATCCCCGCGCTCCGGTGACTTCTTACTTACCTTGCGAAGATGGCTGCCGGGATCTTCACCCTCGGTGGACCGCAGGTCTTCTGTGCGGTCCATTGCCGATTCCAGCCTCCTGATTGGCTGGAATCGGCACACGTGACGGGGCGGAGCTACGTGGAGCAGCTCTCCAGCACGAGCAGCCCCATTCAACACGGAGAAGACCGGACTGCGCAAGCACGTCTAATTGGGTGATTAGACGCTGAAAATTAGACGGCACCATGGAGACGGGGACGCTAGCAACAGAACAGGTAAGTGAATAACTTCTGTATGGCTCATAATTAATGCACAATGTACATTACAAAGTGCATTAATATGGCCATACAGAAGTGTATACCCCAACTTTGTTTTGCGGGACAACCCCTTTAAGTCCCTTAAGGTAGTTGTGCCAAAATATAAAATTATCCCCTTTCCACGGGATGGTGGATAACTTTAAAGCTGGTGGGGGTCCAATTGTTGGTTCCAAGGGTCCCTGCAGATAGCGAGGGAATGAGGATACTAATCATTTCCCTGAACTCCCCTGTCCTATGAGCCCATAAACTTAGTTGATGTGGCCCAAAGGACCTGAGAGGTTCCCTTTAAGTGATTATTTGTTTGTTCATTTTCCTTTATTAAACTGAAGGATATTTTTTACCAGGAATATGTAAATTATCGTACTTAAAAGAACAATAATGCTCTGTCACGTCCTGAGGTGTACCTAACTCCTTAGTGACCTTATTGTATTTTTAATTTTTACCCTTCCAATTATTTTGATATTACATTAGAAGTTTCTAATTTGTATCACTGAATAAACTTAACCAAAGTAAATTAGATTTTAAAGATCTCAGTGCATGTCTCATCCCACGGTCTGTTCTGAAGTAGAGCTCTCACTGTAGGTAAGTGCAAATCACATTACTTGCATGACATGAAGAATAGGATTCATAAGGTGAGGGTCATCATCCTTTGAATGTGAACATATCAGGGTGCTTTAAAACATACTCTTTGGCTTGTTACTATTTGTACAGCGGTGAGAAAAGACTACGTGATATGAGACAAGAGCTTTCTGAGCGTTCTCTTGGTGCTATTGTTACATTAGCCGTATTTTACCTTTCCCGAGGCTCCATCACAGGTTTGTGTGTGTGCTGTTGTGACCCGCTGAAATGAAATACATCAATCAACTCTGAAACACAAAACAGGTCTACAGTATGAAGAACTTTAGAGGGGCCACAAGAATTGTTGTCTCTGAGGCTAGGAGCAATTCGACTGATTATGTTGGACAGCTGTCAGATGAGTACAGAAATACCCCCAGGGGTTGGATGGGCATTCAATATATTAATACCTATCAGACATTCCCTGGTGAGATAACAGAGGGTTAACATAATAAATGATGACTGTTGATAAAGAGCAGTTGTCAAATAAATTCACCGATGTGCAAATCTTTGTGTACTTTTGAGAAATATTTTCTCACATTCTCTAATAAAAAGATATTGTCTATGAATCCTATAGGCAGAGACTTCGGTGAAGCTTTGCCATTTCACAAACTGATTTGCAATTCACCCGCCGTAAGGATATGTCTGAATACATACAATAGAATAGACTTTATGCATTTGTTACTTGTTTTTGGGGAGTCGAAACAAATAGATGAACAAATAAATGAATTGGCAGATCAGTTTGTTCATCTCTATTATTAATATCCTAAAAAAGTACCATGTCATAGGGACATGTCAAAAGTTTTTTTTTTATTAGTTAAGATTTAAGTAGGGTACTAAGACCCCTTCTGATTGCTAGCTAGAAGGGAAAATGTGCTCATCTGAGCTTCATGCCCTTTTGGCTTAAAACACCTTTTTCCTTCTACCTGAGGAAGATTTAGCTGCATTTAGACTTTAAATGAGACCATACAACATTTTGATTAGCTCTTGTAAGGGCTTATTCAGACAGGCGTGATTTATAAGGACAGTACACAGACCCATAATAACCAATTAAGCTATTCATATATGTGTTTTTTAGTCTGTGTGAAAAAACCCCAGCATGGGCCACTATGGGTTGTGTTCTAGAACACCCCATTCAATGTGAATAGATATGTGAGAAGCAGAAGGCATTCGGATCACATTGGAGATTGGGGAATATGTAGAAGAGGGTTTGATGAAGGAGGCAGAGCATATTCAACATCAGGAATAATAGATAGTATATATGCTTGTAATTAAGTTTTTGTGTCCCATCGACAAGAGCTAGGTACAACTCAGTAGTATGATTATCTTCTGTAAAAGTGTTTGATACTTGAGATCACATAAGGTCCTTTAGTCTCTAGGGACAGGTATGCTCAAAGTTGGTTTGTGGCCAAGTAATTAGTGAATTTACTTGTAAGACTTGAGCCATCTTATTTGGGAGAGATTTACTGAGCTGTGTTCAAAAAGTATCCAACCTTAATTTTTTTTGTGTGTAAACAAGTGAAGCTAAACCCTAATTCACATGCAGTCTGATTTTTTTTTTATGACAGAAAAACTTGAACAACGCTACTGCAATAAATTTTGTGTAATGGTTGGTAATTCCCAAGTGGAAAAGATCTGCAAGATTCAAAAGACCTTTGGGGATGAAGCAATTGGCACCACACAGATAAAGGAGTGGTACAACCGCTTCAAAGATGGATGCACATCACCTGGAGAGGCAGGCTCCCTACTCTCCTGACATGGCTCCATGTGACTTCTTGCTTTTCCCCAAGCTAAAAATACTCTGAAAGGAACCAGATTTCAGTCCAGAGAAGACATCACACAGAATGCGATGGACCAGCTATGCTCCATCTCAAAAGAGGCATTTCAGCATTGCTTCCGACAGTGGCAGAATCGTTGGGAGAAGTGTGTGGCTGACCACTGAGACTACTTTGAAGGAGATTAGTGTAAGATTGTTGTATTTGAATAAAAATATTTTTTATGAATAATGGTTGGATACCTTTTGAAAACATGCTGTATTTAATATTTTTGACTTGTTATAATTGATTTCAAAGTTTGAGGCCTCGGTCACACGGGCATTTTTTCCCGCGATTTGCGGATCGCATGACGGATGCGCATCCACAAATCGCGTGACGGGGGCCGAAAAATCGCCCGAAAAAAACTGCTCCTAGCCGCGTTTAATTAGAAATGGGCCGGAGCTGTCCAGCGCATTGAATTCAATGGAGCCGGTAATACAGCCGGCTCCATTGAAAGCAATGGGCTGCGGGCGATCTCACGATGAATTTTCGGGAAGGGCTTAAAAATATAAGCCCTTCCCTGAAATTCATCCAGAAATGTGTAAAAATTAAAAAAAAAAAATACTCAACTTGTCCCGGCAGACGGAGTTTAGCTGCGGCCGGCCGGCAGTTCTCCTGAACTGCTATGAGTAGTATTCAGCAGCCGGGGATTTTAAATCCCCGCCTGCTGAATGAGCTGCCTCTGATTGGTCACAGCCCTCACCAATCGGAGGCAGCTCTCACTCACCCATTTATGAATTCATGAATGGGTGAGTGAGTGCTGCCTCTGATTGGCTCAGAGCAGGGACCAATCAGGGGCAGCTCTCCGCTGTCATTCAGCGGAGAGCTGCCCCTGATTCGTCCCTGCTCTGAGCCAATCAGAGGCAGCACTCACTCACCCATTCAACAATGTATTCTCTGTACAGTGTTGTGGAGTATTTATGTTATACATAAATGAATAAAATAAATCAATACTATTCACTAATTTGCCCAATGTTTCCATTTAGTATGCTTCGTTCAATTTTCTCATCTCAAGTGCATTATCCTTCAATTTATCCTTATAATTTAATTGCCGCTTCTCTTTTCAACCCCTTCAATTCTCCAAATCCATCTATAATATAGGATTTGTCCTGTGTTAACTACATAGCATGATCTGCAAATATTAAGAGTTAACTCTGTAAGCCATCTACAAGGTCATTAAAAATATATTGAAAAGCGCAGACCCAATACTGAATATGGAAGAGACTTTTAGTGTCAAGGTATGAAAATCCTCAGTATGTGAATTACATTTGAAGAAAACCGCAGCATGGATTGAAGATGCATTTTGAAATCTTTGAGGATATTGTCCTTCTTTGCTACAATATTGGATATTTTCTACCAGAAAATTGTAAAAAAAAACACAAGGAAATTGATGAGCCAGATCAACTTTCTTGGTAGAATAATTGTTATACCTAGAAATCCAAACTAGCTGGAAGAGACTTCAAGCAGCACATTATTCATATCCAGTATGGAGGGGGAAGCAAAAATATAGGGTGAAGCACATTTTTCTATCATCTTTCTGTATGCACAAAAAAAATACATCCTAAAATCAGGCGACAGCTTCTCTAACCTCTATAGAAGGCATTATTCCCAATTCCGAGGAAGGTTACAAATTTCTGTTCAAAGTAAGATAATACTCCAGCTATTCTATTGTATTGCATTGTGCATTTTTTTGTATTTAAACAAGATTGATGGCTGAGCTCAGGCAGGAAAAAATGTAAGAAGAATGTAAATGGCCTTGACTAGACAATAGGTTTTACATGTAAACTTCCTATCGTTATTCAAAAAAAAGGAAATGAACTCCTGTAGTGAAACTCTTGCTGTATAGCCATCTTATACAAACTAGAATAATACAAACACTTAGGACAACCTAGAGTTGTAATTATACATCTACATAACCAAAATCAGTACACTACATTATACAGGGTATGTACAGCAAATTCAGCCACAGACAGAAAGTGACAAAGCCTGGGACTTCAAGTTCAGTCAAATGTTAAAACATCAAGTCATCAACATCAAGTCCCTAATTTTCAAGCCCAAGGCAATACTATACTATTGACTCCCAGAAAGTATTAGACAGTGTTTACATTGAGTTATGGTGTCCATTCAGCCTTTCAATCCCAGGGTTCCATCTCAATTGTCTAAAAATGGCATGCAGACAAAACCATAGAGATTAATTAGTCAAACAGGGTACAAAGATGCCAACTCTGGTTTCCATTTGAACAGGTTTATGTTATTTTTTTCGGACAGAATAGCATAGTCAACTACATTATTCTGTCTGGCAAAAATAACATAAATAAATGAATGCCAGGTCAAAAAGAGACCAAAATTTGCATGTTTAGTCACCATTTGACTAACTAAATTTTATTGTTCTAACCAGGGTTCTGTGTCAATGCCATTGGTGGTGATTCAGAGGGAACCCCAGGTCAGAAAAACTGGGTTAGGACTGGTAAGGTTTCTCCTTAGGGAGAGCACCTAGTAGGTGTGAGGAGACTTATGAGGCCATGCATGCTCCTCTGGGAGATTTATGTAAATGAGAAGATGGAACAATACTTCTACATCATCTCCTAATGCACTGTAAACTGATGAGGGGCAAAATCTCTGAAACAGTCTGTCTGTACATGGCTATCTTTTCCTTTTGGAGAAGATTCTGGCTTTGGTTTATATTCACAGTAGGGATGAGCGAACGTGTCCGTTACGGACACATCCGCACCCGGACACCGGCTTTGCCGAACACTGCAGTGTTCGCGCGTAAGTGTCCGGGTGCCGCCGGGGGGCGGGGAGATGCGCGGCGGCGCGGGCGGCAGTAGCGGGGAACAGGGGGGAGCCCTCTCTCTCTCCCTCTCCCCCCCACTCCCCGCCGCACCCCCCCGCGCTGCCACGGCGGCCCCCGAACTTTTTCGCCCGAACACTGAAGTGTTCGCAAAGTTCGGTGTTCGGGCGAAAAAGGGGCGGAGCCGAACGTGTTCGCTCATCTCTAATTCACAGTCATTGTTACCAGGCCTCTTAAAAGGTCAGGCATTGACTTGCAGGAATGCTTCCTTGTAATAGAAAGACTGGGCACACACTATAAAGTAATGTAAACCCAGCCTTAGTGATAGTTGGAGTATTTTACTATACACTGGAACCTCCCAGGAGACTCATAACTGTAGATCATAGCATCAACACAGCATCAAGTGCCTTAATATGTTTAGGATGGAGGGCACATAGGCCAGCAAAATAATTCCACTACCACAGAAGCCTCCTTTTTACAAAAGGCCATTTATTACTTCTTTAGGATGTAGCGAGGTCTAGTTTTACGCCAACCGCTAGCCTCTAAAACCTCTATAGATCACTCAGGCCACTTTACTGTCATTGTGCTGTTGACTAATATTGTAAATACTTGTATGCTGAGAAACTGGGAATGTTATAAACCTGTGCAATTCAGTAAACTGTCGCAACGTGGCTTTACTACAACCCTCAGTCTCTGCTTGAATGCTTCTCTCATAACTCTTTGCTGTATAGCACTGGCGTCACGACAAATTATCAGCCCGCTTATTGATATCAGTTTACCACTTCAGATGGTGCTGTTTGGGAAAAAGCTGGTGTTAGCGCTGGGACATACTTTAAGATAACTTCCACTCTCATCATCCACATCCCATCTAGCGCATTGCATTACCTATGTGCAAGTAAAACGAAAAAAGTTTGTACCGTGTTAGCCAGTAGAGCAAAATGTGATTGTTGTCACTAAAAGAAACCAAGTAATCTTATAGATATGGTACCTTGTAATGGCTAACAAAAATACATGATGTTATAGTAAGCATTCAAACCTACTCAGGGTTCTCCCTCAGGCTTAAATGGAATAGATCAGAAGATATATATATATATATATATATATATATATATATATATATATATGTCTCTTCTGATCTATTCCATTTAAGCCTGAGAAAGAACCCTGCGTTGGAAAGCTCTATACCATCATGTACTTTTGGTAGCCATTATAAGGTATCATAAGATAAGGGCTACTAATGCCCACGGCCAGATTTTTGCCGCATGTAATGTGGCGGAAATCCATGGCATTACACTGCAGCTATTAGATTCTATTGAACCTAATAGCTGAATGTTCAAGCTGTGGAATTCCACCGCGGAATTCCGCAGCGTGAAATAACCTGTGGCATGTTCTATTTGTCATGGGAATATGCACGTCCGGCTTCCATTGTAGTCAATGGAAGCTGGCCGTCACTCTATACTTCCACTGTAGCACAGCGGAAGTATAGCATGAATACATGCCCCGCCCACTGCCGGTGTGTCATGCACTGTACTGCACATGCACACCGGCAAGTCATGTGGGACTCGCACAGCAGATCCGGGAGGTGAGTATGGGGTCCTTGGGAGGCACCGTGATGGACTCCGCTGCAGTATTCTGCTTGCGGAGCGCGTCACGGCCGTGGGCATGAGCCCTTACTTGATTTCTCTTACTGAGAATAATCACACTATGCGCAAGTATAACACTAAGAAGCCACCTTCTTATGAATGGTAGGTGTGGGGGTGGCTGTTCATTAGTATTTAGCACCTATGTAGGCTGCCCCATGGCTTTCCTTTTTTGCTGCTGTGAATTGGTGCTTGAACCTGCCCTTTTATCAATAAGTATTGTCTTTAACTTTCATTTCTGTTTGGAGTTAAACTTTAATTCATAAACTTGGAAGTTGATGGCCTGTTTACAAGTAACATTACAGTATCACTGGACTATGTCTTTAAATCTGACACGTTAGTCATTATTTTTAGATGCCCAAGAAATTGCAGTGTGTAACAGTGAATGAATAATATTAACATATTTGGTGTCTCAAGTGGCAGTGGCAAAGGGTCAGACAACCATGACTTGTTATTTGAAACTAATAGGATGTTTTTTCCAAAACAAATTTATTTTTAACATTTCGTATTCCTTCTTCTGTAGTTGAACATGAAACACTTGCAAAGCACAGCTCTGCTGCGAAGAGTTTAAAAGCAATGTGCAAATGGTTTCTTCTTCTCTGCCTCTGGTATAGACATAAGCATTAAGATATTGATTTTTTATCTTTTGGTTTTTACTCTGAGCTCACTCATTAGGGCATCTGTTTTACATCCATGTTATCTAACAAGTCATTGTCCTTCCCATCCTCCAACCATTGGCAAATATCATTACGCTTATGCCTATAACTAGATGCCTGCCATACATTTCACTTTTATTCTTTAGTCAACTGACAGTTTATAAATCCACATTACAAAGTAATATATTTTGTAGTAGATGATTTGATTAAAGAAAATAATGCAGATATTTACTGTAAGGTCTGAATTTTTATTGCACTATTTTTTCCTGTACCTCAAAAAGCAGCACAGATATATGGGAATTTATTCCCTACCTGGACATGAAAGATTGCATTAAACAGACTATATAATTAGGCAGTTGGCCACTACTTGTGTATTAACAGTGATTATTAAGAGAATAATACGTTTATTGGGAGGGATACAAACGTGTGCCGCAGAAAAGAAGAATTGTGTAAGTAAATTCAGTCTTTGCTGGACGTCCTGCACAGCAGCACCGACATATGGAGTTGTAGCATGGTCCCTAAGGATGGGAGATTTCAACTTTCAAAGCAGAATAATCAAAAGAAGATTTCTCTCTTGCTGAGAACTCTAGTCCATAATAACAAAGATTTGTTTGGTGTATTCCTAAAGGCAGCTCTACAGATGATTTTACTGAAATATGAGCTTGCTCTGCACAACACGCTGTGGAGCACACCCAAAACCATACTGGGAGAGAAAGGTCTTCCATTTGATAACATGAATGGCTATCCTTTTCAGAGCTCCTAAACCACCAGGGCCCAAAAAACAACTTTACAGTTTCAGAATGTACAGCTACATGGGCCTCACCCGTAGCTTATACTTCCAGGATGTGGAAGAAGGTGAAGTGGTCGGCTATTAAACCAGACAAGCCTATTTATTTCTTCTTCTCTCACTTTCTGGAACAGGACCAAGATGGTCCTGCTGGAAACACAGATTCCACGGAGCAGTAGTGAAGGAACAGCTCTGAACCTTGGATAATGAAGCTTTCCATTCAAGCCATGCTGATCTGATTGCTCCTGCACATCATGACTTGGATGGCAGACCCTCAGAAACCAAGCTAAAGTCCTCACAGAGCAACAATGTCATCATCATCATCTAAATGGCCACATGGCGTCTGTATACTCTTCTCTTTCTGCTAACCCAGAAAAGTAGAGGTAGAAACTGGACTCTCTGGAAAGGCCATCCAGCGCAAAGGGGAGGGATATATAACCTTCCACTGCTACAACTTAACCCATAGCAGACATTATTGTGGATATCTCTTTGAATGATTCTATCACTATGAAATCCATGCTGCCAGCTTTCCAAATCTCTCTACAATCAAACTGTTCAGCTTATTCAACCTATCAACTCTGCTATCATTGAGGCAGAATGTAGAATCAACCATGCAAAGACAAAGATGGCAGAATTTGGAACGTCACATCATTCCCTCATTGATGCACATCATAAAATGGAATCCGAATTAGGCTATATTGACAAAGAGCTATGGTGGCTGACTTGGAAGACAGGTCATGCCACAACAACGTGAAATTTCAAGGGATTCCAGAAATTTGGTCTTTCTGTGAACCGATGCAATATTTGCAGAGACTCATAAAAGCACTGTTGCCAGAGTGCCCAAAACACAATTTTATAATTGATAGGGCATATAGACTTTCTAGCCCTAAACATCTGGCATACCATATACTGAGAGATGTTTTGGCCCATGTCCATTTCTTTCATATAAAACAGAAATTACTGGAGGCCGCAAAGACAGTAAACCCTTTACCTGTGCTCTACCAATCACTATCATTATACATGGACTTGTCTGTGGCAACCCTGGCTCAAAGGTAATAACTATTCCCCATTACTAGACTTAGGAATTACAAATGGGGATTCTCTGTACACCTTCTAATCACCAATAATAACATTAAATTGTTGTCGGATCTTTGGAAGATGGGATCAACCTCCTGTGACAATGGAACCTGAGCATTTCCTTACCCACTAAAGATGCAAATCGATTTCCTCAACAGCTTTCGGGAGAGTTGTGCACCGTGAAACCTCATAAGCACTCTTATCATTAATTTTAGTGTGTCCTGTGGGTGCTATTATGGATAATTATCATAATAGTCTACTATAAACAACATAACTTATAGCCTCTACCTATGCTCCAAATAAAAACACAGTTTTACCCACAAATCTCTATGCATTCTTTCCACACTCAAACAAGGCAGACTTTTTATTTGTGGTGATTTTAACACAGTTCCAGATGTTAGCACAGAGACAACTTCTAAATTGCATAGGGCTGTTCAATCACTAGGTGATATTTGGTGGAAGAAAAAACTATTTGAAGATTGGCAGACAATGCATGGGCTTGAGAATGACTATTCCTTCTATTTCCATGTCCACAACAATAAATGACCAAATATGGGATTGACAAGGCAACTGTTAGGTGGATTCACAACTGTTTGAGTGATTGTACTCAAAGAGTGGTCATAAGTGGCTACACATCCAAGTCTAAGAATGGCTCAAATGGGTTACGACAAGGCTCTGTCCTAGGCCCAGTGTTGTTCAACATTCATATAGAGGAGGAAATTGAGTGGAAATGGATCAATTTTGCCAATATCACCCAGCTAGAAGTGATGGTTATCACAGGAGAAGATAGATAGAGAGAAGTGACTACCAGAAAGGTATTTAATAAGGAGAAATGCAAAGTACTACATCCGGGCAAGAAAAATAATAAAAAAGCACATACAGAATGAAATAAAAGCATGTAAAGAATTGGGCTAAGCCGCAGCACATGTCAAAAAGACTTGGATATACCAATAGATCACAGACAGAACATGAGTCGATAGGGTGGTGCAGCAAAAAAAGAAAACACTATTCTGGGATGTATTAAGAGAAGCATAGAGTCTACATCACAAGAGGTAATTATCCCCCCTCTATTCGTCCTTGGTCAGACTTTGTCTGGAATACTGTGTCCAGTTCTGGGCACCTCAATTTAAAAAAGACATGAACAAACTGGAGCAAGTTCAGAGAAGAGTTACCAAGATGGTCAGCGGTCTGCACACCATGTCCCATGAGGAAAGGTTAAAGGATCTGGGAATGTTTAGCTTGCAAAAAAGAAGGCCGAGAGGAGATTTAATAGCTGTCTACAAATATCTGAAGCAGAGGTGTAACATAAAGCTGCTAGGCCCCAGTGCAAAATCTGGAACTGGGCCCCAACTATAAAACTTCATTGATAGTATTGGTTTGCAATATGGGGAAGAGAGGCTTTATGGGCCCTCTAGGGCTCCTGGGCCCAGGAGTGACTGCACCCTCTGCACCCCTTATACTTACACCCCTGATCTGAAGGGCTGTCACAGTGCAGAGGGATCAGCCCTATTCTCATTAGCGCAAGGAAAGACTAGAAGCAATGGGATGAAACTGAAAGAGAGGAGACACAAATTAGATATTATAAAAACCTTTCTGACAGTGAGGGTGATCAATGAGTGGAACAGGTTACCATGGGAGGTGGTGAGTTCTCCTTCAATGGAAATGATCAAACAGAGGCTGGACACACATCTGTCTGGGATGATTTAGTGATCCAGCATTGAGCAGGCAGTTGAACCAGATGACCCTGGAGGTCCCTTCCAACTCTACAATTCTAGGATTGCACAATTACTTGTGGATTGAGATGCTTATAACCAATAGAACTTAATACTGCTATCTCAGAAATCGACAATCAAGACAATTACTTGGTTCGATCATGCAGCGATATCTTTAACTGTAGAACAACAATATAATCAAATACCAACATATTTATCGCAAAGCAATCTTTACTTATAATTCTCTGGAATTTACCCCTACCTTTCTCCCCATTGACCCAAATAGCTCTAAAAGAGGGAAAATGTTTCACGACCATGCGAATCCCCAGAGTATCCTCCGATGGAATACATATCTTTGGATGTGCTCTAGTATTCTAAATGGTCAGGGATTTCTACTTTGGCACAATTACTTGAAGGAGAGTCACTCATGCCATAGGAACAGTTAGCGTCTCAATACCATTTGTCTTCTGGAGATCGCTAATATATTCAAGGTATTTTCTAGAGGGACTAAAATCCATTCACACTGTATTGCATGACCGTGTCAGCTTCCAAATAATATATCCACTTCTATGTGACACATGAGGCTCTTAAATGTAGCTCACATGTGCAAACATTAATTAAAATAACATTACAATGGCATTATGCTGTTACATATTTTGTGGAGCTGCCCACTTCTCCAGCAATACAGGGATTCTGTGTTTCAGTTGCTATCTTCTTTGATGGAATGTATAGTAATGAAATATCCATCTCTAGCACTGTTCAATATTGGTTCACACACAATCCCACCAAAGTTTCTGAAATTCGAATGTAAATTGCTGGCATTATTTAACCTTAATATACTGAGACACTAGAAAAGTGTAGATGTTCCACCTGTAGGAGAAACTACATGAGAGAATGTAGTTTCATTCCTATGACATGTCCATATGCTGAGATGGCAAATTCATGAAGCCCCTACCTAATCACTTTCTAAAAACCCGGTAAATACTTATCTACGTACATGATTTACTGTTTTCTTTTTTAGTTGTATGTTCTTTCATTTAATCGCTATCATTACCTAATGTACAATTGGTCTTGACTGATATGCGATATGCTATGATTGTATAACTCTGTACATGAAAGATGACTTCTCAACTTGTATCTTGTTTTGAAATTGAAAAATGTAATAAAAACCTATTGAAACAAAAAAAATATTTTTAAATCCTCCATTAGAAACTGACCCTAGTAGTAAGTAACATAGTTTGCAAAGTCGAAGAGAGACATATGTTCCTCCAGTTCAGCCCATTATCCTGCAATGTTAGCTTTGAATCATTATCAAATGGGTTGCTCTTCTGCTTGACCTGCAGGCCTCATTATTGTATCAAAGGCTGGACTCACCTGAGAATCCTCTAATGCCTTGGTAGGCTAACCAACTGTGGTCTATTTCCTTTCCAGCCATTTCAGACTTAGAAAGGGTGACTATAGTTTTTTTTTTTTTTAATTGGGATGACTGAAACTGCAAAAGACGTAATACATGTTTAAATTCTAGTTATCTGCAGTCCCCACTAAAGGCATCTTAGGGGATTACTACATACTGCATATACTGTACATTGTATTTAATAATAAAACAGCATGCAGTAAACGCCTTCAATCACCCTAGTGGTGGCTGCAGGAAGTCAAAATTCTATGCCCGTACAGAAAAAGAAAAGCACTCAAACTATACTGCTATATACTACTATGAAGACAAATTAAACAGCATAGAATTTAGGACTAAAAAACAACATTCTATTTGCATTTCATTTATTGCATATCGTAAAGCGACTGCAAGTTTATGAAGTCAAGGGCTATTGTTTTCCAAATGTGAATCTTGCTACAATGAACTGTTAAAGCTCTGTACATTGTTGTTTTTCCCCTTCATTGTTTTTGCTATTCTGGTGTCCTCTGAGATATATCTGTGGACATTGCTTTGACCTTTCAAAGAAAAGTAATATTGTTTCAGTCTATCGTTTGCTTCTTTTAGCTCCTGGTCATCAATGAGCTTTCTGATCCGGGAATGATATTTCTTGCTCTCTCTTAATACTGTTGCTCACCTATGCATGATATGCCCTTTGCAAACATGTGTTTCTAAGATTTAGGATACTGTCATGAGAGGTCAATAGACCTTATAATGGGATTAATTATTTAATGAAACTAACATATCAATATTTAGCAAACGTTTTGTGGCACCACTGGAAAATTTGTAGATAGGATTTTATAAAATCTTCTACTTATTAAATGTATTTAATTATCCATATGATATATGATAAGTAAGTCAAATGCCACTGGGTACAGTCTTTCACATAATATCTATCACAGGCCACACCCAACGACTCCAAACTATTCCTTCCTCTAAACACAAATCTTTACTACCTCCAAGTACATGGTAAAGAATCTGTGACATGAAGTACACAAGAAAACTTCCAGACTAGTGTTAGGGAAGGCAGTTCTCCCACACAGTCTCCTATTGAGCAAGACTGGTCAATCATATACTGATCCTTACAGTTATGTAATGTTCTTCGATAGGAGAGGTGGTGACATGGGTTGGCTATTTACATGTGATTTCTGACAGTAGAAGAAAGCAGCATAGTAATTCATTTTCTTGAAAAAGGGGCACCGCGGCTGTCTTTATGGTGAAATTGTGTCTGGTTCTGCTATGGAAACACCATGGCTCAATCTGTTATGGGGAACTATAGCTGTTACTCAAAGGAGATCATGGTGGGCACTCTCATCTAGAAATCACTGCGGGTACTATAATGAGATCAATGTGGTGGCTGTAGGGGCGCTGTTGCTATCACATAGTATGAGTTTGAATTGCTCTTTTTTAGGAGCATTGTAACTGTTATGGGGTACTGAGTCTATCACCTTTATGGAGGCTCTGTTGCTACTAAAACAGTATCTATAAGATCAATGGATTGTTCTACCCTAAATGAGAAGGCATAGAAATGGGACATGAGATACCTCTGGCATTCCAGATCTTTCACCATGTAGGCAATCAATTGTTTGCATTGCTGCCTGTTAATAGATCGTCAGGGAACTGTATACTGTGCAGAGAATAAAACATCATAAGACCACATCCATGATTTTCTGAACTTTACTTCATGAACCAACTAATGCAGGTAGCAGGAATTCAGAGTAAGAGCTTCCTCACTAGTTCCAGAAAGTCTCTTAGGCAGGAGTTGACTCTGACTCATAATTGTTCTATCCTTTTCGAGTGCTTATTAGGGTTGGCATGAGAACTTCCTTTTTCTACTTCACCTTTCGTGCCTGCTTTTGGGTAGGATTGCCATGCAACTGGGTTCAGTAGTTGACAATATCTGTGGAGGGAAGAATTTTTAGTTTAGAGGACGGTACATTTTATGCAATCATATGGGACATTCTATTCAGAATTGTCCTTGTGATAGGTTTCGACAGCAGGAACTAGGTGGCCTGGTTGTGAGAGGGAAGTTCTCTTGAGGTCCACAAATTGCTTGGATTTCATCCTCTAGGCTTGTTCGTCCCACTCTGAGCCTTCTTGGGGGTGATAGTGGCCCGATCACAGTATTTCTAGATTGTGAAGCTGGAGTCAACTTAATCCGTCAAGAGACAGTCAAACACTTAGGGTTAGAGGTAAAATCTCTAGATTCACCCATTCCTGTTTCTGCCATCAACGCCTCTCCATTATCACAGAAGTGTTTGAGGTTCTGTGTTCCAGATATACGTCTAAGGGTGGCTTCACACGAGCGTGTTTTTGTGCGTGCATATGCACGCACAAAAACACACTTCTATTAGAACTAATGCATTTCCTATGGTGTGTGCACATGTCCATGCTTTACAGGCATGTGCCAGCAAAGATAGGACATGCGTGCACCACAGGGAATGCACACATTGTTTTCAATGGAGCCGCGGCTGCTGGCAGAGGATCCATTGAAGGCAATGGTCTGCCGACACCCCTGAATTGTTTTTCAGGGAAGGGCTTTACATATAAGCCCTTCCCCGAAAAGCAAGAATTTTATTGTAAAAAAAATACTTACTTGTCCGCCACTGCCATGTCCCCGCGGGGATGATGAACACATCTGCTACATGCGGCAGATGTTTCCTTCATCCCCGTGAGGAAAAAGAATTCCCTGCTGCACCTGCCATATCTGTGACAGATGCAGCAAAGGAATTCTTCATCCCTGCGGGGAACAAAGAATTCCTGCAGCTTTCACACATGACAGCTGCGGTAGGGGATCCAGCTGCTGGCATCCTGTAATTGTTTTTCAAGGAAGGGCTTTAAATACAAGCCCTTCCCTGAAAAACAAGGAAAAGTGGTTTAAAAAAAAAAAAAGGAATAATCCGATCCTTAGGGTGGCTTCACACGAGCGTGTGCGTACATAGTTGCATACATAAGTGTGCACCCACATACGTGCACAAACACACGTGAATGCAGGTCCATGCATTGCCTTCAATGGAGCCGTGGCTGCTGCCGGTGGCTCCATTGAAGGCAATGGTCTGCCGGCACCCCTGAATTGTTTTTCAGGGAAGGGCTTTACATATAAGCCCTTCCCTGAAAAACAAGAATTTTGGGGAATTCTTTTTCCTTGCGGGGATGAAGGAAACAACTGCCGCATGTGGCAGATGTGCTCTACATCCTTGTGGGGACACGGCAACGGCGGACAGGTAAGTATTTTTTTTACACTAAAATTCTTGTTTTCAGGGAAGGGCTTATATGTAAAAGGTTTATATGCTGCAGCCGCAGCTCTATTGAAGGCAATGCACAGACCTGCATTCATGCATGTTTGTGCACGTACGTGGGTGCACACTTATGTATGCAACTATGTACGCACACGCTCGTGTGAAGCCACCCTAAGGATCAGATTATTCCATTCTGAGACCATCACTCTATATATCATGGAGTCCCTCCCAGCGCAGGAAGTTTTAGGGCTGCCTTGGTTGCATTTGCATAATCCCATGGTGGATTGGGAAAAGGGGAACATTTCTAAATGGAGACCGTATTGTAATTCTTGCTCTATTTCTGTAAAAAAGCTGTCTTCTGTGCAAGTTGATGAATTACCTAAATATATTGCTGATTTCTCTGATGTTTTTGATCAGGAGGGGGCAGGCAAATTACCGCCTAAGGCCTCCTTCCCACGAGCGTGACGGGCTCCGCCGCGTAATATTACGCAGTGAAGCCCGTCACGGCGCCGCCCAGAGCCCCTATACTTACCAGCGGACGACAGCGTGAAGACGCTTCCCCGCCCACCGCCGTCGCGTTGTGTGACACGCCCACCGCGTCACGTGACGCGGCCGGCAGTGTCACGTGACGCACCGGCCGCGTCAAATGACGCTGCGGCCGCGTCAAATGACGCTGCGGCGGTAGGCGGGGAAGCGTTTTTTCAGCGTTACAGCGGGAGATAGCTTGAACGGACGGCTTCCATTGACTGCAATGGAAGCCGTCAGCGCGTACAGCCCGTCCTCACCCGCAGCAAATAGAGCATGCTGCGGGTGAGGACGGGAGAAATCGCGGTGCGTAATTCCGCGGTGGAATTACGCATCGTGAGCATTGTGCTATTAGGTTCAATAGAACCTAATAGCAGGGGGCCACGCAGCGGATTTTTGCCGCGAATTTACGCGGCGTAAATCCGTTCGTGGGAAGGAGGCCTAAGGGTGCCTACCCACTGGCATTTTTTTTTCCCTGCGAAATTCGCAGCATTTTTTTTCTGCAGGGGTCTATGGGACTTGTAATGTTAAAATCGCGATCGCGCAAAATCGCAATTTACCGCGATTCGCGGTAAATTGCGATTTTGCGCGATCGCGATTTTAACATTACAAGTCCCATAGACCCCTGCAGAAAAAAAATGCTGCGAATTTCGCAGGGAAAAAAAATGCCAGTGGGTAGGCACCCTTAGGGCGCCCACTCACTGGCGTTTGCAATTTTTGTGCGTGAAAAACGCAGCGTTTTCCGCGGCGTTTTTCGCGGCATTTTCGCGGCTTTTTCACGCCTTTTCCGTTAATTTCCATTGACATTCATGGGTGCATTAAGAGAAAAATAAGGACACATATGCAACTGACAGTTCCTTTGTTAAAAATTGCAACGGACCGAAAAAAAAAACGCCAGTGGACAGGAGCACATTCAATACTAATTGCTCTTGAGAAAAAACGCAAAACGCAAAGGAAAAAAAAAATCGCCAGTGGGTGGACGCCTTAAGGTTTATATCTAGGATAGTTTGGGAAAGGGTCACATATGTCACTCAAATTTGCAACTGGCCACCATGTTTTTTTGTGAAGAAAAAAGATGGGGGTTTGTGACCTTATCTTGATTTCAGAGAGCTAAATAAAATCACCAAGCATAATCCTTACCCACTGCCTCTTATTCCGAACCTGTTTTGAATGGTGCCAACTGGTTCTTGAAACTGGATTTACAAGGAGCATATAATTTGATTCGGATTAAGGAGGAGAACGAATTCAAAACCACCTTTAACATCCCCAAGGGGCATTATGAGAACCTGGTGATGCCTTTTTTTTAAGTCTAACAAATGCTCCTACAGTTTTCTAGTCCTTTATTAATAAATGTCTCGATGATATTCTTATCTTTTTGCCAAATTTTTATTTTCACATTTTTGATGTTCGTCAGGTTTTCCAAGCATTGCACGACAATAATTTGTATGCTAAAATGGAAAATGTGCTTTTTCCATGCAAGAGATCACATTTTTGGGACACATTATTTCCTCAAAGGGTTTCAAGGTGGACCAGTAGAAGATCCTCGCGGTGAGGGACTGAGTGGTACCACAGAATGTGAAAGCTCTCTAAAGGTTTCTGGGGTTCGCAAGCTACTATCGAAAATTTATTAGAGAATTTTCGGTGTTGCTTAAACCACTGACTAATATGAAAAATAAGGGTCGTTTCCCTTTTAAATGGTCCCAAAGGGTATTACAATCTTTTCATGCCTTGAAAAGATATTTTGCAAATGGTTTCAATTCTAATGCAGCCAGACTCATCCCCTTTCGTGGTGGAGGTGATGCCTCGGAGGTTGGGGTTGAAGCAGTGCTTCCTCAGGGAACTAATATGTTGCAAAATCTTCATCCTTGTGTTTTTTTTCACGTAAATTCATTACTACTGAGCGAAATTAGAATATTAGCGACAGAGAGCGGTTGGCTATTAAGGGGGGCTTTTGAGGAGTGGCGTCATCTCCTCGAAGTGGCTCGACATGAGATGATGGCCACAAAAATCTGATCTACTTAGAGTCAGCTAAAAAACTTCATCCGAGACAGGCGCAGTGGTCAGTATTTTTCTCGTGTTTGAACTTTCTAGTTACTTATCGCCCTAGTAGTAGAAATGTAAAGGTTGATGCCCTTTCTAGGAGTTTTGTCCCAGTGGTTTCGGACGAACCTCCTGCACCCATTCTTTCTGAGGGGGTTGGGGTATCAGCAGTTTAACTGGATTTGGAGGGGCAGGTCCATAAAGCACAGGATTTAGCCCCATTGAGCCTCCTGGCAGGAAAGCCTTTTGTGCACGTTCATTTGAGACTATGGGTGTTAGCAGGTCATCCGGAGATTAATAGTACCTGAAAATTACTCACAAGAATTTTCGGTGGCCATCATTATGACAAGATGTAGTGTGCACCAGAACAAGATCACCTCATAATTCCCCTGCTGGGAGGTTGATGACTTTGCCCATTCCTGTAAAACCTTGAACTCATTTGTCTATGGACTTTATTATGGATTTGCCGCTTTCTGAGTGTAACACTGTCATCTGGCTAGTGGTTGATCTTTTTAGCAAAATGTGACATTTTGTGGCTCTTCCTGGTCTTCCTAATGCTAAAACCTTGTCTATATTGTCCATTACTCATATTGTAAAATTACACAGGTTACCAGCAAATATTGTCTCCAATCGTGGGGTTCAGCTTGTTTCCAGATTCTGGAATTTTGTTTGCTCTCAGCTGAGAAGTCAGCTCACTTTATTCTTGGCATATCATCCAGTGACTTAGACAGACAGAGAGATGTAAAGAGAGTCTGGAACAATACTTGCGGTCTTATGTCTCACAAATTCAGGAGGATTGCTCAGGGCTTTTGCCATTAGCTGAATTTGCACTTTACAATAGATCTACGGGGATGTTGCCTTTCTTCTGTAATTTTGGATTCCATCCATGTTTTGTTCCCTTTTCTAAATATGTTTCAGAGCTGCCAGAGAAGAATGAGTTCTCCTCTAACATTAAGGTGGTGTCGAAAAATATTCAGAAGAATCTTTGGAGGACGGTACAAAATTTCAAGAGGGTGGCGGTTAATAGTCGTTCTGAGGAAACTAATTTCTTGGCAGGAAAACTGGTTTGATTGTAGACTACGAACATAAAACTCAAACAGTCCTTCAAGTTAGGTCCACAATTTATCGTCCCTTTTAAAATCATTGAAAAAATTAATCCTGT